>NC_089842.1:237446418-237746418 GCF_035609145.1 Eleutherodactylus coqui
TATCCACCTCTATTGTTTCTGGAATACTTGATAAACGCGACACCCTAGAAACTTGGGTTGATTTATTAACTTTCAAGGCTAAATTCGGAGGGGCCCCTGATGTTGGAAGTTCTTTAGGACTCATTGTCTCCATACGGAGTGGTACAGTAGTTTTGATATTATAACCTCTATTATATGTGTCCCTAACTTTATTCTTATTGGCATGTTCAGGGGTTAATATTTTAGGACCGTTATTATGTGGCCTTCTATAATATGATTTATTCGTGAAAATACTGGTTTTCCCTGACCAGTTCATCACTCTCGTACCTCCCTGTGGTGTGTTGCTCACCAATTTGGACCCATTCGTATTTTTATACTTCTGATCTGTAGTATATTGGTGAGACCCTTCCTTTCTATAAGTGGAACTATAAAAGTGAAATCTATCATTTCCATACCTTTTATTCGTTTGTTGGGGGTAATTTTTGGGTTTTTTACAATCCCATATAAAATATTTTTTGTGTGCATAATCTGCTGCATCACGACAAAATTTATTAAATTTCCTATAAAATAAATTACCCTCAAAAACCTCCATAGAGCTCAAAACAAACCTGAAATCATCCTCTTGGCAAAAATCCGCTATAAACGCCACCCTTTGTAGGGATTCGATAATAAGGTTTTTTCTTTTTGCCATAATCTTTGCCAAAATTAAATCAGTGAAAGTGCCCAACATTAACTGCCATTCACCAGCAAATGTTTCGTCCCCCTGAAATGCTGGACCAATGTTGACCCGCAAGCCCCTGGGTACAATTTTGTTTTCCACATACACATTCAGGGCCAACCAATCAATTGCATGGCGCCACAATGTTTGTATGCTGTTCTTGAGATCATATTTCAAAACTCCTTTTAGCTGTGGTTGTTCCTCTGGGAATACACCCCATATTAAATCACCCTCAAACCTTAATGGGGTTGATGATGCATTCAGTTTTTCAGGTTTCTTATCGAAGTGTTGTAGTTCCGATAGAAAACGTCCTGGGAGATGGAGCCATCCGTTTTTCAAAAACTCCATCGTGTTGTCGCTCCAATCCACAAAGAATAATCCAGATTCCAAATAGGAAGCCGTGAAAGAATAAGGAGAGGAAGTTATGGAGGGCGCCAAACACTTTTCAAAAAAGTAGTGGGTGACTTATATTAACTCACCTGGTGCTAGACATGACACCCTGGGGTGAGCATGTCAGCACCTCGTATCCAGGCAGGCATATAGCATTTTTCTTTCTTATTGTCACAAACGAATCCACCGGATTGTCCTCCAATGGAGAGCTGCAGGTATCACCCAGAGAAATCCGTACCTCATACGAGGTCGGATCACACAATGGTAGAACAAACAGAAAAAATGGTGTTCCTGCGCTACTTTACACGAAAAACAAAGACCGGTTCTTTTTTTCTTTCCAAAGAATTACAGCGGTCAGTGATGATTCATATTAAGGACATTTATTTAAACATAACAAATTAAGGTCAAAAGCCTTATATAAAATAAGTATAATAAATAAATATACTTGCAACATAAAAAGTAACAATGCAAATCGGATCCTCCAGAATTCTCAATGATTCGAGGTTGTAATACTCGTGGTTCATAATTACAATCCCCCCTCCCTTGTCAGCTTTCTTAATGACAATATCTGGGTTACTTATTAGGCTTTTTATCGCTTGTTGTTGTTCTTTGTCCAGATTATATTTTATATCTTTTCCCTTCATGCATAATTCTGAAAATTCATGCATCACACTCTGATAGAATAAATTGATGTAATTACCCTTACTGTCCAGCGGAAAAAATCTACTTGGAGTTTTCAGCCCACTAGGTATAGGGTCTTCTAAGTTGAACGTTTCATAGTCCTCCGTTTCCCTATCCTCATTTTTTAATTTTTGAATGGAAAAGAACCGAGTCACTGTTAGGTTGCGTATAAAATAATTCAAATCGACAAAAAGATCAAATAAATTTGCATTCGCGGACGGGCTGAAAGAAAGGCCCTTGGCCAGCACCTCTGCTTCCTTCCTTCTTAAAACATAACTGGAAATATTAAATATACCCATAGATCTTGTTTCTTCTAAACTTATTATTGGGTCACGTTTAACATTTTTCCTTTCTTGATCGTTTTCTTTTCGTTTAAAACGTCTTCCCCCTCTTTTCCCTCTACGTCTTCGAGGCCTCGTTTCCTCGAGGGTGTTGTACATGGGAGGGGTTGATAAAATTGGAATATTTTGTTTTTGGCCCCGATCATGTGTTGGGAGGGAACCACACGGGGTGTTGTGGGCTCCAACAATGGAAAAAGGGGGTCTCTGCTCATATAGGTTTTCGCCGGGGCTGGTGTTTTGGTGGAAGTTTCAGTTGGGATAATTTCACCTGATATAAATCTAGAAGCCATCTCGGTCAGATTTGATGGAGAATCTGCCAGAGGAGATTTTAAAAGGACTTTTTCCAGGTCTACTGCCTCTATTGAAATTCCTTTCTCTGTTTTATTTAAATTGTCTATCCTCCAAGTGGAGGGTATCACAGATTGCAAAGTTTTTTTGCCGGGAGTTGGACAAACAGACATGTCATTCGAAAGGTTAATTAAAGGTAATTCTGAGTTTGTATCCACCTCTATTGTTTCTGGAATACTTGATAAACGCGACACCCTAGAAACTTGGGTTGATTTATTAACTTTCAAGGCTAAATTCGGAGGGGCCCCTGATGTTGGAAGTTCTTTAGGACTCATTGTCTCCATACGGAGTGGTACAGTAGTTTTGATATTATAACCTCTATTATATGTGTCCCTAACTTTATTCTTATTGGCATGTTCAGGGGTTAATATTTTAGGACCGTTATTATGTGGCCTTCTATAATATGATTTATTCGTGAAAATACTGGTTTTCCCTGACCAGTTCATCACTCTCGTACCTCCCTGTGGTGTGTTGCTCACCAATTTGGACCCATTCGTATTTTTATACTTCTGATCTGTAGTATATTGGTGAGACCCTTCCTTTCTATAAGTGGAACTATAAAAGTGAAATCTATCATTTCCATACCTTTTATTCGTTTGTTGGGGGTAATTTTTGGGTTTTTTACAATCCCATATAAAATATTTTTTGTGTGCATAATCTGCTGCATCACGACAAAATTTATTAAATTTCCTATAAAATAAATTACCCTCAAAAACCTCCATAGAGCTCAAAACAAACCTGAAATCATCCTCTTGGCAAAAATCCGCTATAAACGCCACCCTTTGTAGGGATTCGATAATAAGGTTTTTTCTTTTTGCCATAATCTTTGCCAAAATTAAATCAGTGAAAGTGCCCAACATTAACTGCCATTCACCAGCAAATGTTTCGTCCCCCTGAAATGCTGGACCAATGTTGACCCGCAAGCCCCTGGGTACAATTTTGTTTTCCACATACACATTCAGGGCCAACCAATCAATTGCATGGCGCCACAATGTTTGTATGCTGTTCTTGAGATCATATTTCAAAACTCCTTTTAGCTGTGGTTGTTCCTCTGGGAATACACCCCATATTAAATCACCCTCAAACCTTAATGGGGTTGATGATGCATTCAGTTTTTCAGGTTTCTTATCGAAGTGTTGTAGTTCCGATAGAAAACGTCCTGGGAGATGGAGCCATCCGTTTTTCAAAAACTCCATCGTGTTGTCGCTCCAATCCACAAAGAATAATCCAGATTCCAAATAGGAAGCCGTGAAAGAATAAGGAGAGGAAGTTATGGAGGGCGCCAAACACTTTTCAAAAAAGTAGTGGGTGACTTATATTAACTCACCTGGTGCTAGACATGACACCCTGGGGTGAGCATGTCAGCACCTCGTATCCAGGCAGGCATATAGCATTTTTCTTTCTTATTGTCACAAACGAATCCACCGGATTGTCCTCCAATGGAGAGCTGCAGGTATCACCCAGAGAAATCCGTACCTCATAAGAGGTCGGATCACACAATGGTAGAACAAACAGAAAAAATGGTGTTCCTGCGCTACTTTACACGAAAAACAAAGACCGGTTCTTTTTTTCTTTCCAAAGAATTACAGCGGTCAGTGATGATTCATATTAAGGACATTTATTTAAACATAACAAATTAAGGTCAAAAGCCTTATATAAAATAAGTATAATAAATAAATATACTTGCAACATAAAAAGTAACAATGCAAATCGGATCCTCCAGAATTCTCAATGATTCGAGGTTGTAATACTCGTGGTTCATAATTACAATCCCCCCTCCCTTGTCAGCTTTCTTAATGACAATATCTGGGTTACTTATTAGGCTTTTTATCGCTTGTTGTTGTTCTTTGTCCAGATTATATTTTATATCTTTTCCCTTCATGCATAATTCTGAAAATTCATGCATCACACTCTGATAGAATAAATTGATGTAATTACCCTTACTGTCCAGCGGAAAAAATCTACTTGGAGTTTTCAGCCCACTAGGTATAGGGTCTTCTAAGTTGAACGTTTCATAGTCCTCCGTTTCCCTATCCTCATTTTTTAATTTTTGAATGGAAAAGAACCGAGTCACTGTTAGGTTGCGTATAAAATAATTCAAATCGACAAAAAGATCAAATAAATTTGCATTCGCGGACGGGCTGAAAGAAAGGCCCTTGGCCAGCACCTCTGCTTCCTTCCTTCTTAAAACATAACTGGAAATATTAAATATACCCATAGATCTTGTTTCTTCTAAACTTATTATTGGGTCACGTTTAACATTTTTCCTTTCTTGATCGTTTTCTTTTCGTTTAAAACGTCTTCCCCCTCTTTTCCCTCTACGTCTTCGAGGCCTCGTTTCCTCGAGGGTGTTGTACATGGGAGGGGTTGATAAAATTGGAATATTTTGTTTTTGGCCCCGATCATGTGTTGGGAGGGAACCACACGGGGTGTTGTGGGCTCCAACAATGGAAAAAGGGGGTCTCTGCTCATATAGGTTTTCGCCGGGGCTGGTGTTTTGGTGGAAGTTTCAGTTGGGATAATTTCACCTGATATAAATCTAGAAGCCATCTCGGTCAGATTTGATGGAGAATCTGCCAGAGGAGATTTTAAAAGGACTTTTTCCAGGTCTACTGCCTCTATTGAAATTCCTTTCTCTGTTTTATTTAAATTGTCTATCCTCCAAGTGGAGGGTATCACAGATTGCAAAGTTTTTTTGCCGGGAGTTGGACAAACAGACATGTCATTCGAAAGGTTAATTAAAGGTAATTCTGAGTTTGTATCCACCTCTATTGTTTCTGGAATACTTGATAAACGCGACACCCTAGAAACTTGGGTTGATTTATTAACTTTCAAGGCTAAATTCGGAGGGGCCCCTGATGTTGGAAGTTCTTTAGGACTCATTGTCTCCATACGGAGTGGTACAGTAGTTTTGATATTATAACCTCTATTATATGTGTCCCTAACTTTATTCTTATTGGCATGTTCAGGGGTTAATATTTTAGGACCGTTATTATGTGGCCTTCTATAATATGATTTATTCGTGAAAATACTGGTTTTCCCTGACCAGTTCATCACTCTCGTACCTCCCTGTGGTGTGTTGCTCACCAATTTGGACCCATTCGTATTTTTATACTTCTGATCTGTAGTATATTGGTGAGACCCTTCCTTTCTATAAGTGGAACTATAAAAGTGAAATCTATCATTTCCATACCTTTTATTCGTTTGTTGGGGGTAATTTTTGGGTTTTTTACAATCCCATATAAAATATTTTTTGTGTGCATAATCTGCTGCATCACGACAAAATTTATTAAATTTCCTATAAAATAAATTACCCTCAAAAACCTCCATAGAGCTCAAAACAAACCTGAAATCATCCTCTTGGCAAAAATCCGCTATAAACGCCACCCTTTGTAGGGATTCGATAATAAGGTTTTTTCTTTTTGCCATAATCTTTGCCAAAATTAAATCAGTGAAAGTGCCCAACATTAACTGCCATTCACCAGCAAATGTTTCGTCCCCCTGAAATGCTGGACCAATGTTGACCCGCAAGCCCCTGGGTACAATTTTGTTTTCCACATACACATTCAGGGCCAACCAATCAATTGCATGGCGCCACAATGTTTGTATGCTGTTCTTGAGATCATATTTCAAAACTCCTTTTAGCTGTGGTTGTTCCTCTGGGAATACACCCCATATTAAATCACCCTCAAACCTTAATGGGGTTGATGATGCATTCAGTTTTTCAGGTTTCTTATCGAAGTGTTGTAGTTCCGATAGAAAACGTCCTGGGAGATGGAGCCATCCGTTTTTCAAAAACTCCATCGTGTTGTCGCTCCAATCCACAAAGAATAATCCAGATTCCAAATAGGAAGCCGTGAAAGAATAAGGAGAGGAAGTTATGGAGGGCGCCAAACACTTTTCAAAAAAGTAGTGGGTGACTTATATTAACTCACCTGGTGCTAGACATGACACCCTGGGGTGAGCATGTCAGCACCTCGTATCCAGGCAGGCATATAGCATTTTTCTTTCTTATTGTCACAAACGAATCCACCGGATTGTCCTCCAATGGAGAGCTGCAGGTATCACCCAGAGAAATCCGTACCTCATAAGAGGTCGGATCACACAATGGTAGAACAAACAGAAAAAATGGTGTTCCTGCGCTACTTTACACGAAAAACAAAGACCGGTTCTTTTTTTCTTTCCAAAGAATTACAGCGGTCAGTGATGATTCATATTAAGGACATTTATTTAAACATAACAAATTAAGGTCAAAAGCCTTATATAAAATAAGTATAATAAATAAATATACTTGCAACATAAAAACTCCAAGTAGATTTTTTCCGCTGGACAGTAAGGGTAATTACATCAATTTATTCTATCAGAGTGTGATGCATGAATTTTCAGAATTATGCATGAAGGGAAAAGATATAAAATATAATCTGGACAAAGAACAACAACAAGCGATAAAAAGCCTAATAAGTAACCCAGATATTGTCATTAAGAAAGCTGACAAGGGAGGGGGGATTGTAATTATGAACCACGAGTATTACAACCTCGAATCATTGAGAATTCTGGAGGATCCGATTTGCATTGTTACTTTTTATGTTGCAAGTATATTTATTTATTATACTTATTTTATATAAGGCTTTTGACCTTAATTTGTTATGTTTAAATAAATGTCCTTAATATGAATCATCACTGACCGCTGTAATTCTTTGGAAAGAAAAAAAGAACCGGTCTTTGTTTTTCGTGTAAAGTAGCGCAGGAACACCATTTTTTCTGTTTGTTCTACCATTGTGTGATCCGACCTCTTATGAGGTACGGATTTCTCTGGGTGATACCTGCAGCTCTCCATTGGAGGACAATCCGGTGGATTCGTTTGTGACAATAAGAAAGAAAAATGCTATATGCCTGCCTGGATACGAGGTGCTGACATGCTCACCCCAGGGTGTCATGTCTAGCACCAGGTGAGTTAATATAAGTCACCCACTACTTTTTTGAAAAGTGTTTGGCGCCCTCCATAACTTCCTCTCCTTATTCTTTCACGGCTTCCTATTTGGAATCTGGATTATTCTTTGTGGATTGGAGCGACAACACGATGGAGTTTTTGAAAAACGGATGGCTCCATCTCCCAGGACGTTTTCTATCGGAACTACAACACTTCGATAAGAAACCTGAAAAACTGAATGCATCATCAACCCCATTAAGGTTTGAGGGTGATTTAATATGGGGTGTATTCCCAGAGGAACAACCACAGCTAAAAGGAGTTTTGAAATATGATCTCAAGAACAGCATACAAACATTGTGGCGCCATGCAATTGATTGGTTGGCCCTGAATGTGTATGTGGAAAACAAAATTGTACCCAGGGGCTTGCGGGTCAACATTGGTCCAGCATTTCAGGGGGACGAAACATTTGCTGGTGAATGGCAGTTAATGTTGGGCACTTTCACTGATTTAATTTTGGCAAAGATTATGGCAAAAAGAAAAAACCTTATTATCGAATCCCTACAAAGGGTGGCGTTTATAGCGGATTTTTGCCAAGAGGATGATTTCAGGTTTGTTTTGAGCTCTATGGAGGTTTTTGAGGGTAATTTATTTTATAGGAAATTTAATAAATTTTGTCGTGATGCAGCAGATTATGCACACAAAAAATATTTTATATGGGATTGTAAAAAACCCAAAAATTACCCCCAACAAACGAATAAAAGGTATGGAAATGATAGATTTCACTTTTATAGTTCCACTTATAGAAAGGAAGGGTCTCACCAATATACTACAGATCAGAAGTATAAAAATACGAATGGGTCCAAATTGGTGAGCAACACACCACAGGGAGGTACGAGAGTGATGAACTGGTCAGGGAAAACCAGTATTTTCACGAATAAATCATATTATAGAAGGCCACATAATAACGGTCCTAAAATATTAACCCCTGAACATGCCAATAAGAATAAAGTTAGGGACACATATAATAGAGGTTATAATATCAAAACTACTGTACCACTCCGTATGGAGACAATGAGTCCTAAAGAACTTCCAACATCAGGGGCCCCTCCGAATTTAGCCTTGAAAGTTAATAAATCAACCCAAGTTTCTAGGGTGTCGCGTTTATCAAGTATTCCAGAAACAATAGAGGTGGATACAAACTCAGAATTACCTTTAATTAACCTTTCGAATGACATGTCTGTTTGTCCAACTCCCGGCAAAAAAACTTTGCAATCTGTGATACCCTCCACTTGGAGGATAGACAATTTAAATAAAACAGAGAAAGGAATTTCAATAGAGGCAGTAGACCTGGAAAAAGTCCTTTTAAAATCTCCTCTGGCAGATTCTCCATCAAATCTGACCGAGATGGCTTCTAGATTTATATCAGGTGAAATTATCCCAACTGAAACTTCCACCAAAACACCAGCCCCGGCGAAAACCTATATGAGCAGAGACCCCCTTTTTCCATTGTTGGAGCCCACAACACCCCGTGTGGTTCCCTCCCAACACATGATCGGGGCCAAAAACAAAATATTCCAATTTTATCAACCCCTCCCATGTACAACACCCTCGAGGAAACGAGGCCTCGAAGACGTAGAGGGAAAAGAGGGGGAAGACGTTTTAAACGAAAAGAAAACGATCAAGAAAGGAAAAATGTTAAACGTGACCCAATAATAAGTTTAGAAGAAACAAGATCTATGGGTATATTTAATATTTCCAGTTATGTTTTAAGAAGGAAGGAAGCAGAGGTGCTGGCCAAGGGCCTTTCTTTCAGCCCGTCCGCGAATGCAAATTTATTTGATCTTTTTGTCGATTTGAATTATTTTATACGCAACCTAACAGTGACTCGGTTCTTTTCCATTCAAAAATTAAAAAATGAGGATAGGGAAACGGAGGACTATGAAACGTTCAACTTAGAAGACCCTATACCTAGTGGGCTGAAAACTCCAAGTAGATTTTTTCCGCTGGACAGTAAGGGTAATTACATCAATTTATTCTATCAGAGTGTGATGCATGAATTTTCAGAATTATGCATGAAGGGAAAAGATATAAAATATAATCTGGACAAAGAACAACAACAAGCGATAAAAAGCCTAATAAGTAACCCAGATATTGTCATTAAGAAAGCTGACAAGGGAGGGGGGATTGTAATTATGAACCACGAGTATTACAACCTCGAATCATTGAGAATTCTGGAGGATCCGATTTGCATTGTTACTTTTTATGTTGCAAGTATATTTATTTATTATACTTATTTTATATAAGGCTTTTGACCTTAATTTGTTATGTTTAAATAAATGTCCTTAATATGAATCATCACTGACCGCTGTAATTCTTTGGAAAGAAAAAAAGAACCGGTCTTTGTTTTTCGTGTAAAGTAGCGCAGGAACACCATTTTTTCTGTTTGTTCTACCATTGTGTGATCCGACCTCTTATGAGGTACGGATTTCTCTGGGTGATACCTGCAGCTCTCCATTGGAGGACAATCCGGTGGATTCGTTTGTGACAATAAGAAAGAAAAATGCTATATGCCTGCCTGGATACGAGGTGCTGACATGCTCACCCCAGGGTGTCATGTCTAGCACCAGGTGAGTTAATATAAGTCACCCACTACTTTTTTGAAAAGTGTTTGGCGCCCTCCATAACTTCCTCTCCTTATTCTTTCACGGCTTCCTATTTGGAATCTGGATTATTCTTTGTGGATTGGAGCGACAACACGATGGAGTTTTTGAAAAACGGATGGCTCCATCTCCCAGGACGTTTTCTATCGGAACTACAACACTTCGATAAGAAACCTGAAAAACTGAATGCATCATCAACCCCATTAAGGTTTGAGGGTGATTTAATATGGGGTGTATTCCCAGAGGAACAACCACAGCTAAAAGGAGTTTTGAAATATGATCTCAAGAACAGCATACAAACATTGTGGCGCCATGCAATTGATTGGTTGGCCCTGAATGTGTATGTGGAAAACAAAATTGTACCCAGGGGCTTGCGGGTCAACATTGGTCCAGCATTTCAGGGGGACGAAACATTTGCTGGTGAATGGCAGTTAATGTTGGGCACTTTCACTGATTTAATTTTGGCAAAGATTATGGCAAAAAGAAAAAACCTTATTATCGAATCCCTACAAAGGGTGGCGTTTATAGCGGATTTTTGCCAAGAGGATGATTTCAGGTTTGTTTTGAGCTCTATGGAGGTTTTTGAGGGTAATTTATTTTATAGGAAATTTAATAAATTTTGTCGTGATGCAGCAGATTATGCACACAAAAAATATTTTATATGGGATTGTAAAAAACCCAAAAATTACCCCCAACAAACGAATAAAAGGTATGGAAATGATAGATTTCACTTTTATAGTTCCACTTATAGAAAGGAAGGGTCTCACCAATATACTACAGATCAGAAGTATAAAAATACGAATGGGTCCAAATTGGTGAGCAACACACCACAGGGAGGTACGAGAGTGATGAACTGGTCAGGGAAAACCAGTATTTTCACGAATAAATCATATTATAGAAGGCCACATAATAACGGTCCTAAAATATTAACCCCTGAACATGCCAATAAGAATAAAGTTAGGGACACATATAATAGAGGTTATAATATCAAAACTACTGTACCACTCCGTATGGAGACAATGAGTCCTAAAGAACTTCCAACATCAGGGGCCCCTCCGAATTTAGCCTTGAAAGTTAATAAATCAACCCAAGTTTCTAGGGTGTCGCGTTTATCAAGTATTCCAGAAACAATAGAGGTGGATACAAACTCAGAATTACCTTTAATTAACCTTTCGAATGACATGTCTGTTTGTCCAACTCCCGGCAAAAAAACTTTGCAATCTGTGATACCCTCCACTTGGAGGATAGACAATTTAAATAAAACAGAGAAAGGAATTTCAATAGAGGCAGTAGACCTGGAAAAAGTCCTTTTAAAATCTCCTCTGGCAGATTCTCCATCAAATCTGACCGAGATGGCTTCTAGATTTATATCAGGTGAAATTATCCCAACTGAAACTTCCACCAAAACACCAGCCCCGGCGAAAACCTATATGAGCAGAGACCCCCTTTTTCCATTGTTGGAGCCCACAACACCCCGTGTGGTTCCCTCCCAACACATGATCGGGGCCAAAAACAAAATATTCCAATTTTATCAACCCCTCCCATGTACAACACCCTCGAGGAAACGAGGCCTCGAAGACGTAGAGGGAAAAGAGGGGGAAGACGTTTTAAACGAAAAGAAAACGATCAAGAAAGGAAAAATGTTAAACGTGACCCAATAATAAGTTTAGAAGAAACAAGATCTATGGGTATATTTAATATTTCCAGTTATGTTTTAAGAAGGAAGGAAGCAGAGGTGCTGGCCAAGGGCCTTTCTTTCAGCCCGTCCGCGAATGCAAATTTATTTGATCTTTTTGTCGATTTGAATTATTTTATACGCAACCTAACAGTGACTCGGTTCTTTTCCATTCAAAAATTAAAAAATGAGGATAGGGAAACGGAGGACTATGAAACGTTCAACTTAGAAGACCCTATACCTAGTGGGCTGAAAACTCCAAGTAGATTTTTTCCGCTGGACAGTAAGGGTAATTACATCAATTTATTCTATCAGAGTGTGATGCATGAATTTTCAGAATTATGCATGAAGGGAAAAGATATAAAATATAATCTGGACAAAGAACAACAACAAGCGATAAAAAGCCTAATAAGTAACCCAGATATTGTCATTAAGAAAGCTGACAAGGGAGGGGGGATTGTAATTATGAACCACGAGTATTACAACCTCGAATCATTGAGAATTCTGGAGGATCCGATTTGCATTGTTACTTTTTATGTTGCAAGTATATTTATTTATTATACTTATTTTATATAAGGCTTTTGACCTTAATTTGTTATGTTTAAATAAATGTCCTTAATATGAATCATCACTGACCGCTGTAATTCTTTGGAAAGAAAAAAAGAACCGGTCTTTGTTTTTCGTGTAAAGTAGCGCAGGAACACCATTTTTTCTGTTTGTTCTACCATTGTGTGATCCGACCTCTTATGAGGTACGGATTTCTCTGGGTGATACCTGCAGCTCTCCATTGGAGGACAATCCGGTGGATTCGTTTGTGACAATAAGAAAGAAAAATGCTATATGCCTGCCTGGATACGAGGTGCTGACATGCTCACCCCAGGGTGTCATGTCTAGCACCAGGTGAGTTAATATAAGTCACCCACTACTTTTTTGAAAAGTGTTTGGCGCCCTCCATAACTTCCTCTCCTTATTCTTTCACGGCTTCCTATTTGGAATCTGGATTATTCTTTGTGGATTGGAGCGACAACACGATGGAGTTTTTGAAAAACGGATGGCTCCATCTCCCAGGACGTTTTCTATCGGAACTACAACACTTCGATAAGAAACCTGAAAAACTGAATGCATCATCAACCCCATTAAGGTTTGAGGGTGATTTAATATGGGGTGTATTCCCAGAGGAACAACCACAGCTAAAAGGAGTTTTGAAATATGATCTCAAGAACAGCATACAAACATTGTGGCGCCATGCAATTGATTGGTTGGCCCTGAATGTGTATGTGGAAAACAAAATTGTACCCAGGGGCTTGCGGGTCAACATTGGTCCAGCATTTCAGGGGGACGAAACATTTGCTGGTGAATGGCAGTTAATGTTGGGCACTTTCACTGATTTAATTTTGGCAAAGATTATGGCAAAAAGAAAAAACCTTATTATCGAATCCCTACAAAGGGTGGCGTTTATAGCGGATTTTTGCCAAGAGGATGATTTCAGGTTTGTTTTGAGCTCTATGGAGGTTTTTGAGGGTAATTTATTTTATAGGAAATTTAATAAATTTTGTCGTGATGCAGCAGATTATGCACACAAAAAATATTTTATATGGGATTGTAAAAAACCCAAAAATTACCCCCAACAAACGAATAAAAGGTATGGAAATGATAGATTTCACTTTTATAGTTCCACTTATAGAAAGGAAGGGTCTCACCAATATACTACAGATCAGAAGTATAAAAATACGAATGGGTCCAAATTGGTGAGCAACACACCACAGGGAGGTACGAGAGTGATGAACTGGTCAGGGAAAACCAGTATTTTCACGAATAAATCATATTATAGAAGGCCACATAATAACGGTCCTAAAATATTAACCCCTGAACATGCCAATAAGAATAAAGTTAGGGACACATATAATAGAGGTTATAATATCAAAACTACTGTACCACTCCGTATGGAGACAATGAGTCCTAAAGAACTTCCAACATCAGGGGCCCCTCCGAATTTAGCCTTGAAAGTTAATAAATCAACCCAAGTTTCTAGGGTGTCGCGTTTATCAAGTATTCCAGAAACAATAGAGGTGGATACAAACTCAGAATTACCTTTAATTAACCTTTCGAATGACATGTCTGTTTGTCCAACTCCCGGCAAAAAAACTTTGCAATCTGTGATACCCTCCACTTGGAGGATAGACAATTTAAATAAAACAGAGAAAGGAATTTCAATAGAGGCAGTAGACCTGGAAAAAGTCCTTTTAAAATCTCCTCTGGCAGATTCTCCATCAAATCTGACCGAGATGGCTTCTAGATTTATATCAGGTGAAATTATCCCAACTGAAACTTCCACCAAAACACCAGCCCCGGCGAAAACCTATATGAGCAGAGACCCCCTTTTTCCATTGTTGGAGCCCACAACACCCCGTGTGGTTCCCTCCCAACACATGATCGGGGCCAAAAACAAAATATTCCAATTTTATCAACCCCTCCCATGTACAACACCCTCGAGGAAACGAGGCCTCGAAGACGTAGAGGGAAAAGAGGGGGAAGACGTTTTAAACGAAAAGAAAACGATCAAGAAAGGAAAAATGTTAAACGTGACCCAATAATAAGTTTAGAAGAAACAAGATCTATGGGTATATTTAATATTTCCAGTTATGTTTTAAGAAGGAAGGAAGCAGAGGTGCTGGCCAAGGGCCTTTCTTTCAGCCCGTCCGCGAATGCAAATTTATTTGATCTTTTTGTCGATTTGAATTATTTTATACGCAACCTAACAGTGACTCGGTTCTTTTCCATTCAAAAATTAAAAAATGAGGATAGGGAAACGGAGGACTATGAAACGTTCAACTTAGAAGACCCTATACCTAGTGGGCTGAAAACTCCAAGTAGATTTTTTCCGCTGGACAGTAAGGGTAATTACATCAATTTATTCTATCAGAGTGTGATGCATGAATTTTCAGAATTATGCATGAAGGGAAAAGATATAAAATATAATCTGGACAAAGAACAACAACAAGCGATAAAAAGCCTAATAAGTAACCCAGATATTGTCATTAAGAAAGCTGACAAGGGAGGGGGGATTGTAATTATGAACCACGAGTATTACAACCTCGAATCATTGAGAATTCTGGAGGATCCGATTTGCATTGTTACTTTTTATGTTGCAAGTATATTTATTTATTATACTTATTTTATATAAGGCTTTTGACCTTAATTTGTTATGTTTAAATAAATGTCCTTAATATGAATCATCACTGACCGCTGTAATTCTTTGGAAAGAAAAAAAGAACCGGTCTTTGTTTTTCGTGTAAAGTAGCGCAGGAACACCATTTTTTCTGTTTGTTCTACCATTGTGTGATCCGACCTCTTATGAGGTACGGATTTCTCTGGGTGATACCTGCAGCTCTCCATTGGAGGACAATCCGGTGGATTCGTTTGTGACAATAAGAAAGAAAAATGCTATATGCCTGCCTGGATACGAGGTGCTGACATGCTCACCCCAGGGTGTCATGTCTAGCACCAGGTGAGTTAATATAAGTCACCCACTACTTTTTTGAAAAGTGTTTGGCGCCCTCCATAACTTCCTCTCCTTATTCTTTCACGGCTTCCTATTTGGAATCTGGATTATTCTTTGTGGATTGGAGCGACAACACGATGGAGTTTTTGAAAAACGGATGGCTCCATCTCCCAGGACGTTTTCTATCGGAACTACAACACTTCGATAAGAAACCTGAAAAACTGAATGCATCATCAACCCCATTAAGGTTTGAGGGTGATTTAATATGGGGTGTATTCCCAGAGGAACAACCACAGCTAAAAGGAGTTTTGAAATATGATCTCAAGAACAGCATACAAACATTGTGGCGCCATGCAATTGATTGGTTGGCCCTGAATGTGTATGTGGAAAACAAAATTGTACCCAGGGGCTTGCGGGTCAACATTGGTCCAGCATTTCAGGGGGACGAAACATTTGCTGGTGAATGGCAGTTAATGTTGGGCACTTTCACTGATTTAATTTTGGCAAAGATTATGGCAAAAAGAAAAAACCTTATTATCGAATCCCTACAAAGGGTGGCGTTTATAGCGGATTTTTGCCAAGAGGATGATTTCAGGTTTGTTTTGAGCTCTATGGAGGTTTTTGAGGGTAATTTATTTTATAGGAAATTTAATAAATTTTGTCGTGATGCAGCAGATTATGCACACAAAAAATATTTTATATGGGATTGTAAAAAACCCAAAAATTACCCCCAACAAACGAATAAAAGGTATGGAAATGATAGATTTCACTTTTATAGTTCCACTTATAGAAAGGAAGGGTCTCACCAATATACTACAGATCAGAAGTATAAAAATACGAATGGGTCCAAATTGGTGAGCAACACACCACAGGGAGGTACGAGAGTGATGAACTGGTCAGGGAAAACCAGTATTTTCACGAATAAATCATATTATAGAAGGCCACATAATAACGGTCCTAAAATATTAACCCCTGAACATGCCAATAAGAATAAAGTTAGGGACACATATAATAGAGGTTATAATATCAAAACTACTGTACCACTCCGTATGGAGACAATGAGTCCTAAAGAACTTCCAACATCAGGGGCCCCTCCGAATTTAGCCTTGAAAGTTAATAAATCAACCCAAGTTTCTAGGGTGTCGCGTTTATCAAGTATTCCAGAAACAATAGAGGTGGATACAAACTCAGAATTACCTTTAATTAACCTTTCGAATGACATGTCTGTTTGTCCAACTCCCGGCAAAAAAACTTTGCAATCTGTGATACCCTCCACTTGGAGGATAGACAATTTAAATAAAACAGAGAAAGGAATTTCAATAGAGGCAGTAGACCTGGAAAAAGTCCTTTTAAAATCTCCTCTGGCAGATTCTCCATCAAATCTGACCGAGATGGCTTCTAGATTTATATCAGGTGAAATTATCCCAACTGAAACTTCCACCAAAACACCAGCCCCGGCGAAAACCTATATGAGCAGAGACCCCCTTTTTCCATTGTTGGAGCCCACAACACCCCGTGTGGTTCCCTCCCAACACATGATCGGGGCCAAAAACAAAATATTCCAATTTTATCAACCCCTCCCATGTACAACACCCTCGAGGAAACGAGGCCTCGAAGACGTAGAGGGAAAAGAGGGGGAAGACGTTTTAAACGAAAAGAAAACGATCAAGAAAGGAAAAATGTTAAACGTGACCCAATAATAAGTTTAGAAGAAACAAGATCTATGGGTATATTTAATATTTCCAGTTATGTTTTAAGAAGGAAGGAAGCAGAGGTGCTGGCCAAGGGCCTTTCTTTCAGCCCGTCCGCGAATGCAAATTTATTTGATCTTTTTGTCGATTTGAATTATTTTATACGCAACCTAACAGTGACTCGGTTCTTTTCCATTCAAAAATTAAAAAATGAGGATAGGGAAACGGAGGACTATGAAACGTTCAACTTAGAAGACCCTATACCTAGTGGGCTGAAAACTCCAAGTAGATTTTTTCCGCTGGACAGTAAGGGTAATTACATCAATTTATTCTATCAGAGTGTGATGCATGAATTTTCAGAATTATGCATGAAGGGAAAAGATATAAAATATAATCTGGACAAAGAACAACAACAAGCGATAAAAAGCCTAATAAGTAACCCAGATATTGTCATTAAGAAAGCTGACAAGGGAGGGGGGATTGTAATTATGAACCACGAGTATTACAACCTCGAATCATTGAGAATTCTGGAGGATCCGATTTGCATTGTTACTTTTTATGTTGCAAGTATATTTATTTATTATACTTATTTTATATAAGGCTTTTGACCTTAATTTGTTATGTTTAAATAAATGTCCTTAATATGAATCATCACTGACCGCTGTAATTCTTTGGAAAGAAAAAAAGAACCGGTCTTTGTTTTTCGTGTAAAGTAGCGCAGGAACACCATTTTTTCTGTTTGTTCTACCATTGTGTGATCCGACCTCTTATGAGGTACGGATTTCTCTGGGTGATACCTGCAGCTCTCCATTGGAGGACAATCCGGTGGATTCGTTTGTGACAATAAGAAAGAAAAATGCTATATGCCTGCCTGGATACGAGGTGCTGACATGCTCACCCCAGGGTGTCATGTCTAGCACCAGGTGAGTTAATATAAGTCACCCACTACTTTTTTGAAAAGTGTTTGGCGCCCTCCATAACTTCCTCTCCTCAGAAAAGACAGACTCCCGAGCAGAGCTCAGAGTTACCTCAGAAACAACAGACTCTCAAGCAGAGCTCAGAGCTACTTCAGATATGACTCCCCAGAAGTGCGCAGTTACCTCAAAAACGGCAGACTCTCAAGAAGAGCTGAGTTACCTCAGAAACAACAGGCACCCAAGCAGAGCTCAAAGTTACCTCAGAAACGACAGACTCCCAAGCAGAGATCAGTTACCTCGGAAAAGACAGACTCCCCAGTAGAGCTCAGAGTTACTTCAGAAATGACAGACTATCAAGCAGAGCTCAGAGTTACCTCAGAAACGACAGACTCTCAAGAAGAGCTCAAAGTTACCTCAGAAACTAAAGACTCCCAAGCAGTGCTCAGTTACCTCGGAAAAGACAGACTCCCCCACAGAACGCAGACTTTCTTCAGAAACGACATACTAGCAGAGCGTAGAGTTATCTCATAAACAACAGACTCCCAAGCAGAGCTCAGAGTTATCTCAGAAATTACAGATTCTCAGATTCAGCAGAGCTCATAGTGATTGGTTCATCGAGGCAGCGCTTCTGGGAGATTTTTCAATCCCTGACCAGAAGAGATGTAGAAGAATAGTACCAGGGAGAAGATGCAGCGGAGCTGACAGCGCTTTTAAGGTGATGTATACTTTTTTTTTTCTTGCAGCTGTAGTTATAGGTCTGACAGTAGGATTTCCTACTGTCAAAGTTGCATCGCATCACACGAAAATCATGTTTTCGTGCGATGCAACAGAGAGGAAGGTTCCATGAGGAAACATGGGCTACAAAACCTCACGAGTCGCGTGCATATCATGGGTCCCGCTAGAATTTTGTGTAAGGATGTCGCATGCTACAAAACATTGCACATGTGAATTAACTAGAGATGAGCGAACGTACTCGTCTGAGCTTGATGCTCGCTCGCATATTAGGGTATTGAGACGCCCATTACTCGAGACGATTCAAGTCAATTCCATTTCCTTCCCTGCATGTTTTGCGCCATTTTCTGGCCAATAGACATGCAGGGAAGGCATTACAACTTCCTCCTGTGATGTTCCAGCCCTATCCCACCCCCCTGCAGTGAGTGGCTGGTGAGATCAAGTGACCACAGAGTATATAAAACAATCCCGCCCGTGGCTCGCCTCAGACACACGCTGGCAGAGATTAGGGATAGTGCTGCTGTTGCTATAGGGAAAGTGCTAGGCTACTGTTTGCGTCTGCAAGAACCCCAACGGTCCTTCTTAGGGCCACATCTTACCGTGTGCATTACTGTTGTGGATGCTGGGAGCAGTTTTGCACAATTTTTTTTTTCATCTTGGGCTCTGCAGACTATTGCGTTCTCAGTCTGCAGTCAATTATACAGAGTATAGGGGCAGTACTGGTGAGGCAGGGACAGTGCTAGTGTAGAATCCTGTCAACAAGTATCCCCTAAAAGCTCCTGCTTAGGGCTACCTGTGACCGTGTGCATTACTGTTGTGGCTGCTGTGAGTTGTAGTGGCTCACTATTAGCCAGCTAGGCCTTTCTGCAGCCTAGCGTATAATTTTTTCGGCCTACAGTGTGCGTTACATAAACGCTGCGACCCTCCAAGTGCAGGTCAATAATTGCCGAATTTTTTACACCGCTCTGTGCGTCCCGTCAACTTCACGCACAGTGTACGGCCACAGCCGCTGATAGAGGGAAAGACATATACACGCTATCTAGGCTGCTGTTTTTTTTTGTTTTTTTTTTAAAAACTGAAAAAAAAAATCCTCCTTAGGGCTACCTGTCACCGTGTGCATTACTGTTCTGGCTGCTGTGACTTGTAGTGGCTCACTATTAGCCAGCTAGGCCTTGCTGCAGGCCAGCGTATAATTTTTTGGTCCTACAGTGTGCATTACAGTACCGCTGTCAGCCTCCAAGTGCAGGCCAATAATTGCTTAATTTTGTACACCGCTCTGTGCGTCCCGCCAACTTCCCGCACAGCGTACGTCCACCGCTGTTCGGTTCTGGTATCTGCAGCGGTCTATGCCGCCTCCTCTAAACCCTCCCCCTCCTCCTCCTCCAACAATGAAAACATTCTTGGCAAATGCTTTCGATTTGGTCCGTCATGCGCCGGTCCAAGAATTTTACCTCTACCACCACAATATGAATGCCCCTGGCTGTCCCTCTTAATCCTGGCCACAGTTCCGAAAACCAACAAAATACAAGCGGGGTTCTATTCCATGATTCCTAGCTAAAGCATTCAGCCGACCGCTAGAGCAATAGTGGTTTCCATCTTGTTGGTACTGATAATAATTACATATTGTAGTGTACAGCTGAGGTAGGAATAGAGCCGACTATAGAACACAGCATCCCTGTAGGGCTGGGGACAGAGTAGCAGCAGGCACATATCCTTGGTGGAAGCAGGCCAGCTGAGATCCACATACTCCCGGTCTGATTTAGGACTGATTGATGAGACCTTTACTTGTGATCATCTTTGGTAATTCCTGACAAAGATGAGTGGTATAGCCAGAAACTTGCATTGCTAACACTTTGAAATGGTCAACAGAAAACATATGAATGAAGCCTTTCCATATTTCTGATTGAAATGAGGAGGAGTTCTGACTTTTAGTACCTAGAATATCCTTTTCATTACTATCAAATGCCCCTCTTGTCTCAGAAAATACTAGCTTTTCCACATAGCTGTTGTCGCTTCCACTTTTGTTCTGTGGCTTTACTTTGTCCATTGGCTCTTATTCGTATCTGAAGGTTTGATTTTGCCCATGGAGGCAAAATTTAAGGTGGAGGCGCGGAACCGAGCCTGACCCTGGGCCTGCTAATGTGCTTACCACACAGACTATAGCGGGTCCTGGTCATGGTGTCTTGGCCTTGTAATGCCACCTCCTCCTCTCGCTTGGGGTCAGAGGATCAGCAATGCACATCATGTATTTTCTCTCGTGTTACCACAGTTATCAGAGAAACTTGTTTGGGCTAAAGGAGAGGAGCGTAACTGCATTAACCTTACAGGGGTCTGCCTATACTTCAGCTGCAGAAATGTTACAGGGGTCTGCCAATACTGCTGCTACATAAATGTTTCTGGGGTCTGCGTATACATCTGCAACTAAAATGTTACTGGGGTCTGTCTATACTGTTACTACTGAAATGTAACTAATACTGGGCTCTGCCTATACTGCTGCTACGGAAATGCTACTGGGGTCTGTCTATACTGTTACTACTGAAATGTTACTAATACTGGGCTCTGACTATACTGCTGCTACGGAAATGTTACTGGGGTCTGTCCATACTGTAGCTACAGAAATGTTACTGTGGTCTACCTAGACTTCTGCGCCATAACTCTTAGTGGGGTCAGCTCATACCTTTGCTACAGGAATATTACAGGGGTCTGTGCATAGTATGGGTGCACTAAGTTTTCCCATCGTGGTGTTCTACGTATCTGGCAAAAAAAAAAAAAACAGATTGACTAGGGCATGAAGTGTGGGCCGAAGCCAACATGTATTTTATCTCACGTTACCTCAGTTATCCGGGGCACTGCAATGGGATTTATTTATGTTCCGTCGGTGGCTTCCTGGGACCCACCCATGCTGTGGGTGCACACAGACTTCCCATAGCGGAGTTGTACCTGCCTGGCACTATGAAAAAAACCCAGACTGACTAGGGCATGCAGTGTGGGCCGAAGCCAACCTGTACTATATCTCACGTTAGCTCTGCTATCCGGGGCAGTGCAATGGGATTTATTAATGTACCATCGGTGGGTTCCAGGGAGCCACCCATGCCGTGGGTGCACACAGACTTCCCATAGCGGAGTTGTACCTGACTGTGACTATGAAAAAAAAACAGCCTGACTAGGGCATGCAGTGTGGGCCAAAGCCAACCTGTATTTTATCTCATGTTACCTCAGCTATCCAGGGCACTCCATTGGGACAAACAAGAGGAGCGATACAGCGCTAATGAGACGTTCACAGCTACGCTAGCATTGGAGTCCGCTCTAGGCCTGCGATTGCTGAGGGTTTGTGCAGAGGCCTATGTCCTGGGTGCAGTGAAAGCCCGCTTAATGCCTACGATTGCTGAAGCTGTTGGCCGAGGCCTATGTCCTGGGGGAACTGCAACTACGCCAGGTTGGGGCTGTGCAACTTTTTCCTGGCTAATCCAGTCATTGGAGCGGGGAAAGAAAACAGAACTGATTTACTGAGCCCATCGCAGATGAACTAGCATCGAAGTCTGCTTCAAGCCCGCGTTTGCAGAGGGTGTGGGCTGAGGCCTATGTCCCTGGGGAAGTGCAAGTATGCCAGGTTGGGGCTGTGGAGCTTTTTCCTGCTAATCCAGTCATTGGACCAGTGAAAGGAAAGGTAACTGATTTACTGAGCCCGATGCAGATGAACTAGCATCGAAGTCCGCTTCATGACCGCGTTTGCAGAGGGTGTGGGCTGAGGCCTATGTCCCAGGGGAAGTGCAAGTACGCCAGGTTGGGGCTGTGGAGCTTTTTCCTGCTAATCCAGTCATTGGAGCGGTGAAAGGAAAGCTAACTGATTTATTGAGCCCGTCGCAGATGAACTAGCATCGAAGTCCGCGTCATGCCTATGATTGCTGAAGCTGTGGGCCAAGACCTATGTCGTCGGCGTGGTGCAAGTCTGCCATTTTTGGCCACTCTGATTTATTTATTGTTCATGTCTTGGGTTGCCTAGGACCCACCTATGCTGTTGGTGCACACTTAGTTCCCATCGCAGTGTTTGACCTGTCTGGCTACGGTAGGGGGCAGAGTGCAGATGGCTTTCCCCTTGCGGTGTCGATTGAGCTATGCAACACCTAGACAGAATGAATACTGTGTGGACACATGGATTCCCCATAGTTATGTAACTCATGCCAACATTTGAAGCTCCTGATGGAGGTGGCACAGGATTGGAATGAAGATCGAACGTCAATTTCACATTGATTCTCTACAGCATTGTGGGCTATCGCCCCGCCCCTTTTAAAGAGGGTCACTGCCTGGCCGTGCCAACCCTCTGCAGTGTGTGCCTCTGGTTCCTCCTCATTGCAGACGCACTTATAAATAGACATGAGGGGTGGTGTGGCTATGCAGCCAGCGTGTGGCATGAGGGCAGCTGAAGGCTGCGCAGGGACACTTTTGTGTGCGCTGCGGACGCAGGGTCATGCAGGGGGGGTTGGGCAGCATATAACCCAGGAGAAGAGGCAGCGGCGTGTCCCGCAGGCAGTGATTGTGCTTGGTTAGAGGTAGTGTGGTGCTTAGCTAAGGTGTGCCTTGCTAATGAGGGTTTGTCCGAAGTAAAAATTGTTAGGGGGAGAGGGGGGGGCTCACTCTTGCCGCTATTGTGGCTTAATAGTGGGACCTGGGAACCTGAGATGCAGCCAGGCATATTTCCCCTCACCTGCCCTATCCGTATCTGTGTCGTTTCCATCACTTTCGTAGGTTTTGAAGATTTGCACAAATGAAAACCTTAGCGAGCATCGGCGATATACAACAATGCTCGAGTCGCCCATTGACTTCAATGGGGTTCGTTACTCGAAATGAACCATCGAGCATCGCGGAAAGCTCGTCTCGAGCAACGAGCACCCGAGCATTTTGGTGCTCGCTCATCTCTAGAATTAACCCATATTCATGCAATTTGTAGCATTGTAACAACACAACAAAATTGTGCAACTTTGTCGCCTGTGTGAACGAGGCTTTAAGGCCACACCTATATGGGCGATTTTCTTGCACGATTTTGTAGCAATGAGACAGTGCTACAAATCACATGTATGTGAAGCCCATGCTTTCCTATGGGTTCTTCCACACGAATTATGTTTTGTAGCCTACTACATTGCGAGAATACAAAATCTCAGCATGCTCTATACAGCCGCAATTTGCTAGCTTTTGTAGCCCATGTTTCCGTATGGAGCCTCCTTGCATCACATAGCACAAACTTGTGATTTTTGTGGTATGTGATACAATGCGATTTCAAAATTAAAAAGTCATATTCACCTTCTCGCTACAAAATCGCAAAATTTTATAGCATGAGGAAACTGCATAGCAGCGACACGATGCTACATTTCTTCCCAAGAAAAGAGCATCACTGACACTACAAAATTATGTGTACATAGCAGTGATATTGCTGTCGCTAGTGTGAATGTGGCCCAAGTGGTTTACAAGATAAATTCTTAGCTGAACAGGTCTCAATAACCAGGGCTAATCAGAGGTCTCACCAACTTGTAGAGCTTCACCTATAGCCTGCACCTGCAGCAGTGCAGGGCTCGGTACAGGTGCTGTCATCATCTTGTAGAGCTTCACCTGTACCCTGCACCAGCAGCAGCACAGGACTTGATAAAGGATGCTGTTTTGTTTAATTAACCATAGAAATCCTACTCAAATACAAGCGTTCAAACAATGTCCCCTGCCTGTTCAGCGTGCCTCCTGGTGGACGCTTCTGACAAGCCCTAAAGCAGAAGTGCGGGGAATTACTGAATCTGTGAAGCTATTCCTCACCGCCCGCTTCACCCGCTCCAAAGGTCAGCCGCCGCAGAAGATCCTCCATCTTCACAGAGGATCTGAGGCTGTAACAGGAATTGTGAGAGGAGCTGTGGCAGGAACAGGGAACTTTCACTTGGATGCTACTTCCTTTCCGATGATGATGGCCCCACATCTCTGCATCTCTATATCTCACTGTCACTCCTCCCAGCTTGTTCCTCTGGGCCTATCACCAGCTGCTCTCAGGCCACCTGATTCTGCCTGACAACCACAGGCATGTTCCCGCCATTTTCTTTCAGCCAATCTGCTGCTAGCCACTCCATCACTGAGCAGAACTCACTCTCATCCATCTCATCTGACCCTGTAATGACTTTTAACATATCTAGGTTAACCAGAACCCCCCCCCCCCCCATAGAGGGTGACATATCATTCATCCATCTTGTACCTAATGTCCCAGATTCCATGAGGCTCTCTTTCCTAACTGTCCCTCAATCCTTACAAAGGAATCCCACCCAGAACCTCATGCATTACAACAAAGCAGAACATGCATGAATCCAAACACCAGTGTTCTATTCACCGAAGAGAACTAAAATTAAAATTTACCTTTTATTAATATTTAAAATATTATGGTGACACAGCCATTAAACACACAAATAGTGCAGAGGGGCGGAGAGGAGGCAGAGAGGGGGCGGGAGCACAGTTCCTGCTCCTGGCTCTTCTATCCTCCCCCCTGCAGATGAGGAGGACGTATATCGGCTCAGCGTGAAAACCGAGCCGATATACGTTCGTGAGAATGCAGCCTAATACTTGGATCTACATTTGAGATCAATGATTCCACTGGTCACCTAATATCTATATTGTGTAATATAATTTCACTACATGTGGGAAAGATAGGACATATCCTATCTTTTCTTGACTGTACAATTAACCCTATCCATTCCAATTTTTTTTTCTTCCATTCTCCCCAGCTCCAATTTATTTGTAAAAGGGCTAATTGTGCAGCCACCTGTCAGGATGCTTTAGACTTTGCAGCTAATTTTAGGAAAGGCACGTCAGCCATTTTGGGGATTGTTTGAGATAATCTCATTTTGGAAACTTGGCCAAACGAGCTGAGATGGAGATGCTCAACAATTTAGCTAGCTGAGCAGAGGCCAGTACTCTAGGACACCGGAGGATGAACCCTGAACCTCCGAAGTCTCCTTCTAAGAACATCATCCACCATTTCACGTGACTGCCCAAATCTGCGTGACAGCAACAAATGGAAAAGTACATCCTCCTCATCAGAAGAAATTTCCAACCTCAGCTACTCTCTCACAAATCTAGAAAATACAAGAAACACTGCAGGATGGCATCACGCTGCACATGTTCAATATTTATGGGTGATTACAGGGGACAAGTCAGTGATGACTGCATGACATATTGGAAGCATGATCGTAAATGCAGAGCTACTGTGAACAAAAAAGGAGAATATAACCCCATTATGCGCACGAAAAATACTCGCTCACTACCCAAATACGTTGCGCAGGTGCAACCATATTTGGGTTACGCATATGTGCGGGAATCCTTAACCTCTACAAATATAGAGGCAGATAAACCGTGCCATAATTCCCTTACTGTCAGATTTCTATGCGGAACCTACAGTAGTGCACTTATGCTACTCTATGGCAGTCGAATTATGGCTGTGTACAATAAGCTCATGACTGCATGTAGAAATCTGCAGGGTACGGGCACACGGCTGGATGTTGCCAGGGATTTCATGTGGAATCCACTCCGATTCTGCTGTATAGTCTTTACGGCACAGAATTTTTCACATGTGGATGTCAAATCTGCATGTGGGAAAAAGGAAATGACTTGTTACTTTTAAAGACAGATGCTGTACTGCTTCCACGTTGAGAATTCTCCCAGTGGATCTGCTTATTGCAAAGAGCTAAATCTGCATGCAGATCCATGGCATTACCTGTGCAAAGCTGCAGCAGAAAATTGTGGCTTAGAGCTCCTTCAGACAACCGCATTTGAGTGCATATTTGCGCGTTCAAAATTTACCTGCGCAATATGCAGAGAATAAAAGATTTTAATAGGTTTGTTCTCATTTTTAAATTTTGCGTGCAGAGAAAGATACAACTTGCTTTATTTTCCTGCATATTTGCACACCAAGGGCTCCATAGAAAATGTGCAATACAGTGTGCAATTTCATGAAAAAAACATCTGGACTAGAGATGAGCGAGTACCAAAATGCTCGGGTGCTCGGTACTCGAGTTGAGTTTTTAGCAATACTCGAGAGCTCATTTTGAGTAACGAACCCCAAGTCAATGGGCGACTCAAGTATTTTTCAAGCTGACCAATGCTCCGCATAGGGGAGGATTTGTAAAACACCGTAAAACATCAGAAAGTCATGGAAACACCACAGACACGGATAGGGAACGACAGGGACAGCATGCAGGGATGCATCTAAGGCTCCCAGGTTGCACTATTAAGCCAAATAGGGGGCAAGATCCTGGCGGTCACCCCCCTAACAATTTACTTGGGACAGACCATGAGCAGCAAGGCACACATGCTGGCACATCTTAGCTAAGCAACACACTAGCTAAAACCAAGGCCAATCACCGCCAGCGGGTGACACCACAGCCTCTTCTCCTGGGTTACATGCTGGCATTGCTGTCCAATCATCCGCATGACCCAGCATTCACAGCATACTCAAATTTTTGCCTGTGCAGCATTCAGCTTCTACACATCTCCACCATGCAGCAGTGCATACTAACACCAAAGATTGATTTGAAGCAGGAGGTGTCACAAAAGTAGCCACCACAGGTATACAGTGAAAGTCTCATTAAATCAGTTACACTTCCTGTGAATGCTCCAATCCAGTATCTCGGATAACTGTGGTAACACAAAACATGAGAGATAATGCATGCCGACCAGCGCTGTTCCCCAGACCCCAAGGAGCAGGAGGAGGTGGCATAATAAGCCCGAGAAACCTTGACCAAGATAGGACCCGCAATACTCTGTGTGGGAAGTACGTAAGCGGGCCCAGGGTCAGGCTCGGTCCCAGCATCCACCTGGTTGACCCAATGTACCGTCACTTGCGGTTGCTTTTATCGCTCCAAAGGCGGGATGCACCACAAAGAAGTTCCACAGTCCAAACTTGGCGCAGTTGCCACCCACCCCCCAGGACATTGGCCTCTGCCCACACACTCAGCAATCGTGGGCATAAAGCGGACTCAGATGCTAGTACTGCTGTGAACTTCTCATTAATTCAGTTACGCTTCTTTTGATTGGTCCAAACCAGTGTCTCAGATAACTGTGGTAACACAAGAGCAAATACATGTTGACCAGTGCTGATCCCCAGACCCCAAGCAGGAGGAGGAGGTGGCATAAGAAGCCCGAGAAACCATGAGCAAGGTAGGAACCGCAATACTCTGTGTGGGACGCACGTGAGTGGGCCCAGGGCCAGGCTCAGTCCCAGCCTCCACCTGGTTGACCCCATGTGCCGTGAGTGGGAAATCCATGTGTCCCCAAACAATTAATTCGGTCTTTGTGTCATATAGCTGAACAATGCATTTGGAAAGTCATCCGGGGTCTGCACCCTACCCAAGTCATTCAGTTTATTTGTGCCCGATAGCTGAAACACCGCAATTGGAAATCTTTGTGCACCAATAGCATAGGCAAGCCACTGCAACCCAGGGACAGTACGAAATATGATGAAATCAGAGTGCCCACACATTGCAGAGTTTCACCCTGCCCAGGACCTCGGCCTCTGCCTACACCCTCAGCAATCATGGGCATGAAGCGGACTCGGATGCTAGTACAGCTGTGAAGGTTTCCTTCAATCAGTTATTCTACTTTTGATTGGTCCAAACCAGTGTCTCAGATAACTGCGGTAACACAAGAGCAAATACATGTTGACTAGTGCTGATCCCCATACCCCAAGCAGGAGGAGAAGGTGGAATAAGAAGTCCATAGCCATAGCTATGGGAAATGCATGTGTCCCCACACAATTCATTCGGTGTATGTGTAAGATAGCTGAACACCGCACTGGGAAACCTTTGTGCACCCACAGCATAGGCGAGCCCATGAAACCCAACACAGTATTACACATAAAGAAATAACAGTGCCCAAACATGGCAGAGCTTCACCCCGGCCAGGACCTCGGTCTCAACCCACACTTCTGCCCAAGTCATTTTCTGTATTTGTGCCAGACAGCTGAATACCGCTATGGGAAACCTTTGTGCACCCACATAATAGTTGGACTCCTGAAACATATCTGTAGCAAGAGTATAGGCGAACCCTTCAAACCTTTCAGTAGCAAGTGTATAGGCGAGCCTATGAAACATTTCTGTAGCAAGAGTATAGGTGAACCCTTCAGATGCAAGTGTAAGGGAGGACCGAGTAACAGTTCTGTAGCAAGAGTATAGGTGAAATAAACAGACCAAAACATATAGAATGTGGAAAGGAGACCTGGGGTTTTGATATAGATATAGGCTCCAAGGAATACCCGTTATTCCATAACCGTACCACCCAACTGGTCCCAAACATCCAATCACTTCATCAATGTTTATGTGGTATATGGGATGGTAGGTTCCAATCACTGATTATGTATGGTCAATAGATCGGGAAGGCTTAGCCTTACTCCTCTTCTTGAGAAGTCCCCCTAATCAAAGAACCGAGAGAGGAACACTATTTAATTTAGAAAGTGCAGTATGTACATCATTAAATATCTCTTGTGTTCTAATAATTTGTCCACTCTTCATTGTCAGAGATAGAAGGCCGGGATTATAGTGTTAGCCCTTTATATTTTATTGCCAACAGATTGTAGGATATAGGGGTATTAGATATACCAGTGAACATCCCTGATTTATAATGCAAATCAGACACAGACCTTTGGTCAAAGGGAACACTTTGGGGAGGTAGGGGTTAAACTGTGAATAGGGACACTAATGCCCATGCAAACCTAGTGCTATTGAAGTGTCAGGTTTCTTGCTCCCACAATCACAGCGCTATGTATTAAGCAATTGTGCAGCTATTGCTTAAAAAGGTCCAGCACCCAAGGGGTAAATCTCCCTGTGCATCAAAGCACAATAGAGGTCAGTATATTCATAAACCAGCTGGCGTCTAAGGTCCCCTGTTTGTCTGTTTCCCTTCTCCTCAGAGAAAATGTGAATATAGATGCATGATGGCGCAATCTACATCCAATCTATCTATAATAGTTTTGCAAGTCTCCGGTTAAAAGGAGAACCGAACTCAAAAGGAAAGGGTTAATTTATAAAGAGGATCTCAACAGCAAATAATTGTATGGCCCCATCAAGGATCCATACTCATAGCCAGTATTGCACAATGCCAGTTTGTAAGGACCAGCATACTAAGGGCTAATACACTACAGTGTGTCTGCACAAACGGCACACTGTTGACACTTTGTTCCCCAGGTCCCCTATTCAGTATGCTTCTCCCTCTAAAGGTTCCCTTGATGTTTGTAACAGTATAGCTTGGTGATAGTCCCTGCTAATTGTCACGGTGCTGATCACTGTGTATTTGGCTGGCTATATCGACTCCGTTGTAGCCGCCCGGCAGATGATACCGGGCAGCCGGCTAACACTGCACTAGCTAACTGATTGAATAAGGAGACTCACTAGCCTATCTCATCTATGCGTTTCCGCAGTCCAATAGAAAACAGACTGCTTCATCAGGATGTTTTAAGCATAAGGAAGGGAGCGGCGGTGATGACTGGAGGCTCCCCAAAAGTGAGTGCTGCACATCTAGTTCTGACAGTGCTTATATATGCAAAGTCCCTCCTTCCCTCTTTCCTCTCTAACCAATCCCAGATCCGGATTAGCATTTACCCAGCCCCCCTGCCTTCTTGCGATATATCCTCTATTTAGTATCTGCTGATAATCATTCAGCACTGGACAGCTCCCTGTAATCGTGATCCTTTTCAGCAAAGTTTCAGCGCAAGGATCAGCACTGGACAGCTCTCTCCACATATCCACAGTGCTGTATCACATTAAAAAGCTCTAGTTCTAATACTGGGGGGGGGGGGGTATTGTTAGTGAATAATCACCTCCCAATCCCTACAGGGTCAGTCTATGGTTGTATCTTCAGGGGGAGGTATATACCATAGAGGGATAATTTAAGTTAGTGACATTAGAAGCATCAATTTTGTGTGTATATCTCAATATTTGGTCAAAGGTGGCATCACAAAAATGTCCACAAGCTCAGTTCTTATAGTGCAAGGGTGGGGGGTAAACCCCCTTCCATATTTTTTGCCAACCAGAGAACACTTAAATGAATGAGGTGTAAGAGATCTTTTCATTCAGGCCAAAGGGGGAACAGGTCCGTAATCAGGATCCACATGCATTCTTTTTTGTAAAGCAATTTTCTGTCAATATGCCCCCTCCTTCCATTGTGTCTGATCAATTCTATGCCCTGAAATTTCAGGACACTGAGATCATTGTCATGATAGTCTCTCATATGATTGGCCAAACTAGTATGTTCACCCCTTCGCACATTTCCCACGTTGGCTAGAATCCTTCTCCTTAGCTGTTGTTTTCTTTTGCCCACTTCCAGAGGACATGGGCATGTTGCCAGGTAAACCACCCCTGGTGTTTTGCAATTAATGTAGTCCCGGATCTCATATGTTTACCAGTATTTCTACTTGCGAATGTTGGGTCCCTCTTTATATACCTGCAAGCTCTGCAGTCGGAGCAAGGGTACATACCTCTGATTGTTTTGGAGGTTAGCCATGTTTCTTTTGGTTACTCGGGGATGAGGTGACTATGAAGATGATCCCTAAGGTTTCTACCCCCCCTATAGGTGACAGGGAGCCTATTTCCCAGGCATTCTACTAGGTCCTTGTCCTTAAGTAGAATGTACCAGTATTTCTGCAGAATCCTGTTCACATTTCTTTATTGGTCATCATATGTGCCTATTATTCTCACTTGTTTTTAGGACTCCGTTTTTTGCTTGACGTTTAGTAACTCCTTCCTATCCAGGCTTCTGGTCTCCCCAAGGGCCTCCTCAAGTATACTGCTAGGATATCCTCTTGACATAAATCTTCTGGTCATGTCATTTGCCTGTGCCTCAAATTCACCTTCCTCAGAGCAGTTTCTTCTAGCTCTGATGTATTGTCCCTTGGGAATTCCTTTTCTTAGGGGGATTGGGTGATAACTCTCCTAGTGCAATAGACTGTTTGTAGCTGTCGGTTTTTGGTGGATAGTTGTCTCCAAAATTCCTGTTTCTGACTTGGATATGTTTAAATCCAAAAAAGTAACACTGCGATTTTGAATTTCAGATGTTAGGAATAGTCCAAGAGAGTTGTTATTCAGAGATTTAACAAATCTGTCAAATTGCACCATCATACTGGACCAGAGAATGAACACGTCATCAATAAACCTAACCCATAAATCGATTAGGTTCATCCATTACTCATTATGCTCCTGAAATACAAATTTCTCCTCCCACCAGCCCAGAAAGAGACACACATAAGTAGGGGCACACGGGCTCCCCATTGTGGTCCCTCTGAGCTGATGGAAGTATTGCCCCTCAAATAGAAATTGTGTTCCAAAATGAATTTGAGTAACTCCAAAACAAAGTTGTTATGGGGTTTCATATGGACTCCCTTTTGATCTAGAAAAAAGCGACTTGCTTCAATGGCGTCCTTATGTGAGATGTTGCTATACAGGGCCTCCACATCCAAGCTGGCAAGGAAAACGTCTCCCGGAACCGTAATTCCCTTGAGACATTTCAGAAGATCAGTGATGTCCCGTATGTGCGATGGTAGACTTTCCACAAATGGCCTTAGTATAATATCAATGTATTCACTCACCCTCTGTGTTAGTGAGTCTATCCCTGACACAATGGGCTTTCCCTTTAGGGGGGTTAGGTCCTTGTGGATCTTCGGTAGTGCATAAAATGCCACGGTCGGAGGCCAGGTTGGATAGATATACTCATATTCATTTTTATCGAGGATTTTTTCATCCAGGGCCTTATGCAGTAAGGATCTCAAGTCAGAGAGGAAGCTATCTGTGAGGTCAAAGGGTAAAATCCCATAATTAGTGGTGTCTTTCAGAATTTTGAGGCACATTTATATCATTTACGTTCCATTATCACCAGGTTTCCACCTTTTATCTGATGGTTTCAGAATAATGCTATGATTCCTCTCTAGAGACATCAGCACTCTTTTTTTCTCATTTGATAAGTTCTGAGTTTGATAATTTTTTGTACTGGAGAGTTTCTCCAGTTCCTCCGTTACCAGTGACTCAAAAATATCAATATATGGGCATTCGCCAGATGGAGGCATGCTGGTGCTCTTGGGCTTGAGTTGTGTGAATGGCCCCTGACCTGGAGCCCTCTCATTCTCCCGAGATAGTTCTTCGAGAAGATCATGGGTCTCCAGATCATCAGAGTTAATGCCCAGTTCCTCCCATCTGGTTTGTCCCTTAACCGCAAAAATATTTCCTCCATCTCACTTTGCGGAGAAAAAGAGCCACATCCTTCTCCCAGTCAAACGATTTATATTTATTTGTTGCTGCAAAAGATAGACCTCTTTTCAATAAGCTTATCTCAGCCTCAGATAGCTTCCTAGTCGACAAATTAATGATTTCCAATTCATCCTTTTCACTCTAATTTCCTCCATTACTGCTCATAATGTCGGAGTCACTGATCTCGGATGAAGATGCATCCATTAGGCTAGATTGGGGCCTCCTGGTCTTGTTCTCAGCATATACTGAGATATCGGTGTCTCTAAAAAATGACAACCATTTAATTGCCTATTTCCTCTTCCTCTCATCCTGGGTCTCCCCCCTCCTCTATTCCTACCCCTCACGTATTGCGGTGTCCTTCTCGGTGCTTCGCATTCGGATAAGTCGCATTCAGAGAAACTCAGCTCAGATTCATTTTGAGAGCGGGCCTCATAGGCTCTATTATCAGTAAAGTCCTTGAGGTCTCTGGTGAATTGAAAGTGTTTCCTCTCTTTTAAATAACAGGTGTATTTCTCTACTGTCAATTGCAAAGTTTTTTCTCAAACCCCGATTCACCAGAGAACCTCTTGGCACTTTCTATTGTCTCATTAAGTTTTGTGGTGTTTCTCTCCAAAAGGACTTTCTCTTCTTCCCAAAGTAAATGCATCATCCTCAGCCAGCTATCAGTAGCTTCCTTTTCCCATTTTTTCATGAAGGCTTCCGTACACAATTTGCGTGGTGGGAGGGTTTGAATCCTTAGACCCCTGGGTACAATCTTGTTTTCCAAGTAGTTACTGAGATCTTGGACCTCCCACCAGGACCTGATGAATTCCTTATAGGCCAATGTCAAGCTCTTAAAGTTGGAATTTATGGATTCCGATTGAACACTTGGCTCTAAATCCTAATTGGAGAACACGTTTTTTGCTTCCACCATCCAAGCGTGGTGTTTACCCCGCCGGATAAGAAACCTGCCATAATAAATCAAATACATCACAAAGACAGTAAATTTCCTCAGATTACAATTAGAACTAGTCACCGCTGGAGAAATTCATTAAAACCTACTAACTTTAAGAACCTTAAAATCAAAAATGAACAGACCAAAACATATAGAACGAGGAAAGAAGACCTGGGGTTTTGATATAAATATGAATCAAGATCTCCCCAGGCTCCAAGGAATACCCATTATTCCGTAGCCCTACCACCCGACTGGTCCCAAACATCCAATCACTTCATCAATGTTTATGTGGTATATGGGATCGTAGGTTCCAATCGCTGATTATGTACGGTCAATAGATCAGGAAGACTTAGCCTTACTCTTCTTCTCAAGATGTCCCCCTCGTCAAAGGACCCAGAGATGGACACTATTTAATTCAGAAAGTATAGACAAAATGCAGTATGTACTTATTGTGCATCATTAAATATCCCGTGTGTTCTAATAATTTGTCCACTCTTCATTGTCAGAGATAGAGGGCCGGGATTATAGTGTTAGCCCTTTATATTTTATTGACAACAGATTGTAGGATACAGGTGTAGCACAGCGGGGGTTAAAGAGCACTCCAAACCGTCACTTTTCTTCTTGTTTGGTTTATTTATACAGTCTTTAATAGAAACATAAATAATTGGGTCTCCTGATAAATAGTAAATGATAGCAACAACAAAAGTCTCTGTTCAGGTTTAACCCTCCTTAGTCCGGAGGTGACGCAGGTAAATCCTCAGCTGAGGAGACCATACAAGTCCATAGAGGTGCACAGACCTGTGGATGTCCAGCGCACAGCTGGTCCTTATGCCTTCAATCTCTCAGGCTCTAGTCTAGGGCAGGCGTATCCCCAGGGGTCCTGCTGGAAGCTTGCAGCGCCTCGTCCACAGCGCCTCTCTGCTAACACTGGAAGTCACAGAGTAACTGCAGCCTGTATCTCCCAGGCACACACATCACTCTACCTTCCACCTGTCTCCTTAAATGGCATGCTGGACAGGTGGTAAGATCTGGCTTGGAGTGAAAGAGGACCGGACTACCTCACAGAGGCTAATAACCTCTGTGACACATACCTTTCACTCCAGACCATTCCTCTCACCCTGTTACATACCTCCCCCTTCTGCCCCAAGCAGTCTGGCTGGGCACCAACTGCAACTGAACAATAAATTCTAGACAGGGCATCAGCATTACCATGTAATTTTCCCGGCCTATGTTCCACTTCAAAGTCAAATTCTTGTAACGTTAAGAACCATCTTGTCACCCTGGCATTATTCCCTTTATTTTTATACATCCACTTCAAGGGAGCATGGTCTGAGATTAGTTTAAACTTCCTTCCCAGGAGGTAGTACCTTAGGGAGTCTAATGCCCATTTTACCGCTAACCCTTCTTTCTGTACTATGGTGTAATTTTTTTCATAAGGGGACATTTTTCTGCTTAAGAACAGCACGGGATGCTCTTCTCCATTAATCTCTTGGGACAATACGGCCCCCAGCCCTACTTCCAACAGGTCCATCTGGACTGTGAACTCTTTTGAAAAGTTGGCAGCTATCAATATGGGCTGTCGACACAACACACGTTTTAGCTGTTCAAACGCACATTCCGCTTCTGGTGTCCACTGCACCATTACCGACCTGTTCCCCTTGGTAAGCTCTGTCAGCGGGGCTGCAATCGTGGCAGAATTTGGGACGAAGCATCGGTAATAGCCCACTATACCTAAAAACGCCCGCACCTGTTTTTTTGTTACGGGTCGTGGCCAGTCCTGAATGGCTTCCACTTTATTAATTTGGGGTTTAACTAGCCCCCTACCCACTATGTAGCCAAGGTATTTGACCTCTTCCATTCCCACTGCACATTTTTTTGGATTTATCGTGAACCCCACCCTCCTGAGGGAGTCTAATATTGCCTGAACCATGCTGAGGTGGCTTTCCTAGTCCCGGCTAAATATTATGATGTCGTCTAAATAAGCTCCTGCGTACTACTTATGGGGAGCTAGGATTTTGTCCATCACCCTCTGGAATGTTGCGGGGGCTCCTTTTAGTCCAAAAGGCATGGTCACATACTGAAAACACCCTTCTGGGGTAGAAAAAGCCGTCTTTTCTTTCGCGTCGGCCGACAGGGGAATCTGCCAGTACCCTTTTATGAGGTCTAGTGTAGTCATATACCGGGCTGAGCCGAGTCTGCCAATCAGCTCGTCGACCCCGAGCATTGGGTACGCATCAGACTCAGAAACTTCATTAAGCTTCCAGTAATCATTGCAAAAGCGCCATTCCCCTGACGGTTTCGGCACCAAGACTATGGGGCTTGACCATCCACTTGTGGATTCCTCAATGACCCCCAGTTCAAGCATCCTTTTTACCTCCTGGGACACTACTTCCCTGCGGGCTTCAGGGATTCTATAGGGTTTTATATTGACCCTTACGTTAGGGTCTGTCCGGATCTCATGTTCCAGGACCCTAGCGCGACCGGGTCGGTCGGTAAACAGATCCCTATTCCTCTGCAAAAATTCTTTGCTTTCTTGTCTCTGGGATTTCGACATGGTTTTTTCTATAATCATGTCCTGGATATTACCCTCCGGCTCCGTGACCAAGCAGGGAGAACCCAGTGAATCCCGCTCCTTACAGGGTTTTAACAAATTTATATGGTAAATTTGAATGTGCTTTCTCCTACCTAGTTGGAGGACTTTTTAAGTGACCGTCCCTACTTTTTCCACCACCTCGTATGGTCCCTGCCACTTGGCAAGAAACTTACTTTCTACGGTGGGGACTAGCACCAGCATCCGATCCCCTGGGTTAAACTGTCTGACTCTGGCTGCCCGATTATAGACATTAGCCTGCCTTTCCTGCGCTTGGAGAAGCTGTTCTTTTACTAATGGCATTATCTTGGCAAGTCTCTCCTGCATTTGGGCCACATGTTCAATGACACTCTTATGTGGGGTGGCTTCGCTCTCCCATGTCTCTTTTGCTATGTTAAGTAATCCACGGGGTTGTCATGTGTACAATAGCTCAAAAGGAGAGAACCCCGTGGAGGCCTGTCGTACCTCTCGAATGGAAAATAGTAAGTACGGTAGCAAACAGTCCCAATCCCGGCTATCCTTTTCTATCACCTTTTTTAGCATATTTTTTAACATTTTATTGAACCTTTCCACCAACCCATCTGTCTGGGGGTGGTAGACGGAGGTGCGCAATTGCTTAATCCTCAGCAACTTGCACAGTTCCCTCATCACCTTCGACATGAATGGAGTCCCCTGGTCTGTTAGGATCTCCTTGGGAAACCCCACCCGAGTGAACATCTGGAACAATTCTTTACCGATACATTTAGAGGAAGTATTCCTCAGAGGTATTGCTTCTGGATACCTGGTGACGTAGTCCATGATTACAAGGATATACTGGTGACCTCCAGCTGACTTCACAAGGGGTCCCACTAAATCTATAGCGATTCGCTCAAATGCTATTTCTATTATTGGTAATGGTACCAACGGGCTTCTGAAGTGCGAGATAGGAGCAGATATCTGGCACTGAGGACAGGATCTACAGAAATCCTCTATTTCTTTATGGCACCCTGGCCAGAAAAACCTCTGTAGAATGCGTTCCTGTGTTTTTTCTGCCCCTAAATGACCGTCCAGTATGTGAGTGTGGGCTAGGTCAAGGACCGTACGCCTATATCCACCAGGTATCAGAAGTTGTTTTATCACGTCATTATTTACTTTTGTTACCTGATATAACAATTCATTAATCAATTCAAAATGAGGAAATAACACCTCACCCCCTGCCTCTTGGGGTACACCATTAATCACAGAGATATTTTCTCGTGCATTTCTTAAAGTCAGATCATTAAGCTGTGCAGTCCCAAAATTATCCCTGTTCACCTCAAGGTCAGGTACCTGGGGTTCCGGAGTGGGTTCCTCAGAATCGGTCAGTCCTGCAAAGGGAAATTCGTTATGCTGATGTTGAACACCTCCCGTGGTGTTCGACGTGCCGGTTCCGCAAGGCCGCAGTACCTCCGCCCACAGTTCCCAAAACAACAGGAAGTCCCTCCCAATTATCAGTGGGTAGAGTCATTTATTAACCACCCCCACCTGGTGTACATAGGTTCCGCACACTGTGCCTATGGTCACCTGGGCAACCGGGTATTGTTTAGTGTCCCCGTGTATACAGACCACCCCCAATCTGCCCCGGGGGTCCAGTCCAGTGGCGATGGCTGAGTCCAGCAACAAAATCATGCTCCCTGAGTCCAGCAAGGCCGACACTCCCACACCATTCACTGTCACTTGACACATCTGTGGCTGGGTGTCTCTGTCCACCCCTGTAGCGCAGGTAAAATGTGCCACCAAAGAACAGTCCCGGCCATAGGAGCATTCCATGAGTTCAACCCGAGCTGGACAATGAGCGGCGATATGCCCTGGACGTTGGCACTCCCAGCACATAACAGGGTTGACCGGGTTTCTTTGCACGGGCTGCAAACCCCTCTGGTTCCTTGGCTTCCTTTCTGAAATGGATTTGGTGCTCTCTCTCCGAGCATCTGCAGGATGACTAGGAGGCCTCACAGCCGCCGCTGTCTCTTCCGCTGCAACATACCGTTCGACCAAGTCCACCAGGTTGTCGATATTCTTAGGATTTCCCTGGGCCACCCATCGTTGGATAGGCCTGGGCAGAGTCTGTATAAACCGGTCCATCACACCCTTCTCTACTATTTGTGTAGGCGAGGAGGTTTCCGGCTGTAGCCATTTTTGGGCTAGGTGCAAGAGATCAAACATTTGTGACCTGGGAGGTTTGTCTTGGCTATACTATAGTCCAGTGATGGACTCGCTGTGCTCGGACTGCCATGCTCACTCCCAGGTGAGCCAAAATCTCAGTTTTTAGCTTATTATATTCCCCGGCATCCTGCTTGGGCAAGTCATAATATGCCTTTTGCGGCTCCCCAGTGAGATAGGGGGCTATAACTTCCGCCCATTGTTCTGCTGGCAGTTTTTCCCTCACTGCCACCCTTTCAAAGATGGCCAGGTAAGCTTCAACATCATCCTCCGGGGTCATTTTTTGTAACGACCCCCTTAAAGTTTTTAATATGTCCATGCTAGTGGATGACTTCTCCTCTTTTCTTTTAGTCTCCATTAGCATCGCCATCTGACGAATCATAACAATGGTGTCGGGATCAGTGATAGCGCTCCTGCAGTGCTAATGATTTAGTCGGTAAATAAAGAAAAAAGACTTATCCGGCACTAAGTGAGTAGCCCTGTGAAGGGTTAACTCACTAGTACCTCCAAATCCGGGACAGCCTATAAGTAAATAGATTAGATTAGACGAACTTCCTTCCCAATCCTGTCTGGAGAGCTGCTTGGATATCTGGGGTCCCCAGGAACAGGGAGCCCAGTGTGAACAGAAATCAAAGATAAAAAGTATCCAATATAGCGCTTCACGGGATGAAGTATATCTTTCTGCACCTTAGAGGTGTAGTTTTATTGCAACGCGTTTCGACCCAATGGATACTTTTTATCTTTAACATCTGACGAATCAGCAATTGATTTGTTTCTTGCTGCTGTGTGCTAGTTGCTACTAGCTGTTTTATTAACTCCTCCATGGCTATGGCAACAGTTTGTTTTTTCCTCGGGGAGTCTCCTAATGTCAGTGCCTTGAGCTGTTTTATTAACTCCTCCAGAGCTATGGAAACAGTTCGTTTTTTTCCTCGGGGAGTCTCCTAATGCCAGCGCATCCTCCACCACTTGTAGCACAACGTGGGTTAAAGAGCACTCCAAACCGTCACTTTTCTTCTTGTTTGGTTTATTTATACAGTCTTAAACAGAAACATAAATAATTGGGTCTCTTTATGCCTTCAAACTCTCAGGCTCTAGTCCAAGGGCAGGCGTATCCCCAGGGGTCCTGCTGGAAGCTTACAGTGCCTCGTCCACAGCGCCTCTCTGCTCACACTGGAAGTCACAGAGTAACTGCAGCCTGTATCTCCCAGGCACACACATCTCTCTCTACCTTCCACCTGTTTCCTTAAATGGCATGCTGGACAGGTGGTAAGATCTGGCCTGGAGTGAAAGAGGACTGGACTACCTCACAGAGGCTAATAACCTCTGTGACACATACCTTTCACTCCAGACCATTCCTCTCACCCTGTTACACAGGGGTATTAGACATACCAGTGAACACCGCTGATTGATAATAAGAAAAAACAATAAGGGACGGCGCTCCACCTGCTAAAATGCAGTTATTTAGTTACAAAATTGAATGACAAAAGGACTTACCCGGTGTAGGTGGATGGATCCCTGGAAAGGACCCCCCACCTAACACCTCCACGTCCTGGTAGGCGTTGAATGAATGGTGAAATCTCCTCTCTCCAATCCAAAAATTATAGAAATGGATGCACAGGAGCAAGCACGGATCTGTCGCCTCCCCCAATGGGGGTGCGACTAAGCATATGTGGAAAAACCAAAAAACAAAAAAGAATCCAGCACTCCAAAGTAAAAGAAACCTGTTAAACTAAATGAATAGTAGGTTCCCAATTTGCAAAACAAAAGAAAAACTTTTATTTAAAAATACGTTCGACGCGTTTCGTCGCAGCAGCGACTTTTTCAAGTGACATCAACACAGACAATATCTTATCCTTATATAGCATACAGAAGTACTTTACTCACATGTTAATTACTGCATGATGCTCGTGCACAGACCCGGGACGCCGTGTAGTCAGAACAAGTCTTTTACTTTGGAGCGCTGGATTCTTTTTTGTTTTTTGGTTTTTCCACAGCTGATTGATAATAAACATCAGACACAGACCTTTGGTCAAAGGGAACACTTTGGGGAGATAGAGGTTAGGTTTTAGAGGTAGGAGGTAAGGGTTGAAGAGAAGGTTCTTTAATAAAGTTAGTAGGTTTTAATTAATTTCTTCACCAGTGACTAGTTCTAATTGTAATTTGAGGAAATTTACTCTCTCTGTGATGTATTCTGAAACCTTTCAGTAACAACTGTATAGGCGGATGCTTGTAACATTTCTGTAGCAAGAGTATAGGCGAACCCATCAAACCTTTCAGTAGCAAGTGTATAGGTGAACCCATGAAACATTTCTGTAGCAAGAGTATAGGCGAAGCCCTCAAACCTTTCACTAGCCATTGTATAGGCGAACCCCTGAAACATTTCTGTAGCAAAAATATAGGCGAACCCCTCAAACCTTTCACCAGCCATTGTATAGGCGAACCCCTGAAACATTTCTGTAGCAAAAATATAGGCGAACCCCTCAAATCTTTCTGTAGCAAGTGTATAGGCGGACCACTGTAATATTTATGTAGCAAGAGTATAGGCGGACCCCTGAAACATTTCTGTAGCAAGAGTACAGATGAGCGCCTCAATCCTTTCAGTTGCAAGTGTATAGTTGGACCCGTTACATTTATGTAGCAAGTGTATAGGCGGACCCCTGTAACCTTTCAGTAGCAAGTGTATAGGCAGACCCCTGAAACATTTATGTAGCAAGTGTAAAGGTGAAACCCCTCAAACCTTTCAGTAGCAAGTGTATATGCGGACCCCTGAAACATTCATGTAGCAAGAGTATAGGCGAACCCCTAAAACCTTTCAGTAGCAAGTGTATGGGCGGACCCCAGTAACATTTCTGTAGCAAAAGTATAGGTGAACCCCTCAAACATTTCAGTAGCAAGTGAATAGGTGAACCCCTGAAACATTTCTGTAGCAAGAGTATAAACGAACCCCCAAACCTTTCAGTAGCAATTGTATAGGTGGACCCCTGTAACATTTATGCAGCAAGAGTATAGGCGGACTCCAGGAACATTTCTGTAGCAAGAGTATAGGCGAACACTTGAAACCTTTCAGAAGCAAGTGTATAGGAGGACCACTGAAACATTTATATAGCAAGTGTATAGGCGAACCCATGAAACATTTCTGTAGCAAGAGTATAGGCGAACCCCTCAAAATTTTTAGTAGCAAGTGTATGGGCAGACCCCAGTAACATTTCAGTAGCAAGAGTATAGGCGAACTCCTCAAACCTTTCAGTAGCAAGTGTATAGGTGAACCCATGAAACATTTCTGTAGTAAGTGTATAGGCAAACCCCTCAAGCCTTTCAGTAGCAAGTGTATAGGCGGAACCCCTGTAACACTTCTGTAGCAAGAGTTTAGACAAACCCCTGAAACCTTTCTGTAGCAAGTGTATAGGCGGACCCCTGAAACATTTCTGTAGCAAGAGTGTAGGCTAACCACTGAAACATTGGTGTTCCAAGAGTATAGGAAGAAGCCCTGAAGAATTGCTGAACCCAGAGGGCAGGTGAAACCCCTAAGCATTTTTTAAAGATAGAGCTCGTTAGTGCATAATTTTGTAACAGAGACTGGAGGCAGCCCTCCAAAAAAATTGGTTTAAGTTAAACTTTTAAAACTTTTAAAAATTATAAAACTTTTAAACAGAGCCGTTTGGGCCGTAGAAAAATTGGCAGTTCAGCATGATGACATGCTGTTTTAGGAGGAGGAGTAGGAGGCGGAGGAGTAATAATATCCAAAAGGGATAGACAAAGCTAATTCTTCCCTTTTTGGGGGTGATAGAGGATGCATTTTTCTCCTGTTGCAGGGAAAAGAATCTTTAGGATCCACTGCCTTCTGCCAGTGGAGAAGAGAAGTCTGGGGAAATCCAGCCTTTGTTCGTCTTTATTATGGTGAGCATGTCAGCGCTGTCAGTTGACAGGTGGGTACGCTTATCCATGATGATCCCCCCAGGAGCAGTAAACACCCTCTCTGACAAGACGCTAGCGGCAGTGAAGGCCAGCACCTCCAGGGCGTACAGCGCAAGTTCATGTCACGTGTCCAGCTTTGACACCCAATAGTTGTATGGAGCAGGGGCATCACGGGGGACGGTGGTACGGTCGGCTATGTACTCCCTCACCATCTTTTCACAATGCTCCCTCCGACTCAGTCTTGACTGGGGAGTGGTGACACAGTCTTGCTTGGGAGCCATAAAACTGGCAAAGGCCTTTGAGAGTGTTCCCCTGCCTCCACTGGACATGCTGCCTGATTCCCGCACCTTCCCTGCTAGTTGGCACTCTGAACTGCTTATTCTACCGCTAGCTCTGTCAGATGGGAACTTTAGCATTACGTTTTCTACCAGGGCCCTGTGGTATTGCATCACTCTCGTACCCATTTCCTCTTCGGGCATGAGAGTGAAAAGGTTCTCCTTATACCGTAGGTCGAGTAGGGTGTACACCCAGTAATCTGTGTTGACCAGAATGTGTCTAATGCGCATGTCACGGTAAAGGCAACCTAACATGAAGTCAGCCATGTTTGCCAGAGTTCCAGTATGCAACACATCATTGTCCTCACTAGGAGGATCCTCCTCCTCCTCTTCAGCCCATACAGGCTGAACAGATAAGAGGCAAGTAGCATGGGTACCCTCTGCAGTGTGGCCAGCAGTCTCTTCCTCCTCCTCCCCCTCCCCCTCCAAAATGCGCTGAGATATAGACGTGAGGGTGGTCTGGCTATCAAGTGACATACTGTCATCCCCCATCTCCAGTTCTAACCACAAAGCATTGGCCTTTATGCTTAGCAGTGATTTTCTCAGCAGGCAAAGCAGCGGGATGGTAACGCTAATGATTGCCGCTAACCATTTGAGTAGACTCCTCAGAGTTTCTGAGGACCTGCCATCCAAGCCCACTCCTCTGTAAAGAACTGCGGAGGCTGACTACCACTCCACTGTACATGTTGCAGCTGGTATTCCACAATTGCTCTATGCTGCTCGTACAGCCTTGCGAACATGTGCAGCGTAGAATTCCAGCGCATGGGCACATCGCACTGCAGTGGCTGCTCTGGCAGCTGAAACAAATGTTGCAGTGTCCTGAGGGTGGCAGCATCCGTGGTGGACATGCGGAAATGTGCGCAGACGCGGTGCACCTTGCCGAGCAGGTCAGACAAGTGGGGGTAGTTTTTCAGAAACCGCTGAATCACCAGATTGAAAAAATAGGCCAGGCATGGCACGTGTGTGAGGCTGCCAAGCTGCAGAACTGCCACCAGGTTATGGCCATTGTCACACACGACCATACCCGGTTGGAGGCTCAGCGGTGAAAGCCAGAGGTCAGTCTGCTCTGTCAGACCCTGTAACAGCTTGGGGGCTGTGTGCCTCTTGTCACCTAAGCTGATTACTTTCAGCACAGCTTGTTGACGCTTGCCCACCACTGTGCTGCCGTGCCGCGCACTACTAACTGCTGGCGAAGTGCTCACACTTCTTAGTTGAGAGGTCAAGGTGGTGGAAGAGGGGGTTTTGGAGGAGGTGGCATAATGCGCCGCAGATACCAGCACCGAGGTAGGACCGGCTATTCTTGGTGTGGGTAGCACATGAGCGGTCCCAGGCTCTGACTCAGTCCCAGCCTCCACCGAGTTCACCCAATATGCCGTCAGAGAGATATAGTGGCACTGCCCACCAGTACTTGTCCAAGTGTCCATTGTTAAGTGGACCTTCCCAGTAACTGCATTGGTGAGGGCATGGTTAATGTCACGGGAGACGTGCTGGTGTAGGGGGGATGGCACACCCGGAAAAATAGTGGCGACTAGGGACCAAGTAGTGCTGGACCACCGCCACTATCATGTTTTTGAAAGCCTCCGTTTCCACAAGCCTGTACGGCAGCATCTACAGGCTGATTAATTTGGCAATGTGCACGTTTAAAGATTGTGCATGCAGATGGGTGGCGGCATATTTCCACTTTCGCTCCAACGCTTGTGTTAGCAACAGCTGAACGCTGTGCTGAGAGACATTGCTGGATGGAGTGGAGAACCGTGGAGGTGACGGTGTGGGTGCAGGCTGGGAGGTGCTCGTGCCTGCATCCTGGGAGGGGGATTTGATCTGTGTGCCAGGTTGTGGCACAAGGGAAGAGGTTGGGGGGATGTGACCTGGAGGCGGTGAATGGCCTTCGTCCCACCTTTGTGGGGTGTTTGGCCATCATATGCCTGTGCATGCTGGTGGGGGTGAGGCTGGTAGTGGTGCCTCCCCGGCTGATCTTGGTGTGGCACAGGTTGCACGCCACTGTTTGTCGGTCGCCCGTGCTCTCACTAAAAAACATCCACACCTTTGAACACCTAGCCGTCTGCACGGAGGCTTCCCGCGAGGGGTGCTTTGGGAAACAGTTGGGGGATTCTTTGCTCTGGCCCTGCCTCTCCCCCTGGCCACCACACTGCCTCTTCCAACATGTCCTGCTGCTGCACGTGCCTCCCCCTCTGAAGCCCTGTCTTCAGTAGGCTTAGCAAGCCAGGTGGGGTCAATCACCTCATCGTCCAGCAGCTCTTCCTCTGAATCCTCTGTGTGCTCCACCCTCGGACTTCCTGCCCTTACTACTACCTCAACGACAGACAACTGTGTCTCAACATCCTCATCAGCAAAAAGCTCTTGAGACAGTTGCCGCAAGTCCCTAGCCTCATCCCCCGGACTCTGGGAACTTTCTAAATGTTGGGCATCGGTCATGACAAACTCCTCAGGTGAGAGAGGAACCACTTTTTCCCACTCATGGCAAGGATGCGAGAACAGGAAGTCTGCCTGCTCTGTATCATTCATTTTCCTGGAGCGACTCGGCTGGGAGGAAGGAGGAGCAGCCAGAGGATTCAGAGGTGCAGTGCCTGGGCTGGGAGTAGTAGACTGCGCGGAAGATTAGGGGGTCAATTCATTGCTGGACGCGTTTTCTGCCATCCACGACAGGACCTGCTCGCACTGCTCTGTTTGTAATAAAGGTCTACCATGGGGACCCGTTAATTGTGATATGAATCTGGGGAGCATATGGACTTGCTGCTCTCCTAATCCCTCAGCAGCTGGCTGTGATTCACCCCGCCCAGGACCTCAGTCTGTGCCCACACCCTCACTTGGACGACCGCATCTGCGGCCATGTCCTCGACCCTTACCCCTACTCCTCATCATATGGGAGTAAGGATAGAGCAGGACCCAAATACATTACCCCATTGTATAGCGCTGAGGACTGCGGCTAATTCACCACACACAGAGACTTGTAGATAGCGGAGGCTTTATGCTGTGACTGGAAAAAATTAAACCGCTGTCTTGCACTGATACCTAGGGGCCATTTACTGCTCACAGAGACTAGTTGATAAGAGAGGCTATATGGAGTGGGGGAAAATTGTAAAGCCAGTGGATAGCGCTGGTAACTGTGGCTACCTCAACTTCCCCAACGAAAGGGTATTGTGCGGCGCTCTGCACAGGGGCAGAAAGCTATACAGCCAGTGGATAGTGCTGATAACTGCGGCTACTTCACCGCACCCAAGGAAAGAGAATTGTTAGACGCTCTACACAGTGGCAGAAAGCTATAAAGCCAGTGGATAGTGCGAATAACTGCATCTACTTCAGCGCACCCAAGGAAAGGGAATTGATTGACGCTCTGCAAAGTGGTAGAAAGCTATACAGCCAGTGGACAATGCTAATAACTGCAGCTACTACACCCAACACAGAGAATGGTATCTGTGAAATGCTGTTCTGCAGTGGCCCAGGAAATACTTGCATACTATTTAGCGATGAGACCTCTGCCTAATGTATTGCACACATGAAACAGTATAACAGAAATGCTCTTCTGCAGTGGCCCAGGAAATATTTGTGTACTGTTATGCGATGAGACCTCTGCCTAATGCACTGCACACATAGAACGGTATAGGTGAAATGGTCTGCAGTGACCCAGGAAATATTAAAGTACTGTTTAGCGATGAGACCTCAGCTTAATGCACTGTACACATGGAACGGTATAGGTGAAATAGTCTGCAGTGGCCCAGGAAATATTACAGTACTGTTTAGCGATGAGACCTCTGCCTAATGCACTGGACACATAGAACAGTATAGCTGGCCTGCACAAGCCTAGATGCTTTAAAAAAAAAAATGGTGCACTACTACTCCCAGCCACAACAGTAATGCACACAATGAGGAGTAGCCCTAAGAAGGACTGTTGGGGTCCTTGATGACAGGATCCTACACTAACACTTATATAACATATCAGCAGCAGCACTTTCCCTAATCTCTGCCAGCATGCGCGTGAGGCGAGCTGCGGGCAGCCCCAGTTTAAGTACTCGGCGGTCACCTGATCCCGCCAGCCACTCACTGTTGTTGGCGGGCAAAGGGCTGGCACATCACAGCAGGAAGTGGTAAGGCCTTTCCCGCATGTTTATTGGCTAGAAAATGGCGCTAAACATGCGGGGAAGGAAAATGAAATTGACTTGAGTACAGCGTTTTGTGCGTCTCGAGTACCCTAATACTCAAACGAGTATCAAGCTGGGACGAGTGTGCTCACTCATCTCTAATCTGGACCTTATTAGGCTAAATATACTTTTAAATCATGGCGAGGGTGTGTAATGCATGCAGGAGAACAGGTCCTGCATGTGCAAAAAGTACATTACTACGCACCAATACATGCACAAATCTACCTTGTTCACTGCGCTTATGCATTACTCTGAGGTGTGTGTAATTGCGCATGCAGTCAACTGAAGCCGTCCTTAGATGCAGATTTCTGCTGTAGTTTTAAGAGTCAGAATCCATAAGCAAAAATTCACATTGGATTCCACCATTTGAACATACAGTCTGCAAAACTACGAAAATATCTATATGAGGATAAATATTTGAGGCACAAAGGACTGAATTTATGGTTGAGCGGCTTAGACTAATGTTTCAACAAGGTGTTATTGTATGTTGAAAAAGTCACATGCATCGGTTGGATAAGCTTTCTTTCACACTGCTGTATGTTTGGCGGTCCAGTGACGGTTCTGTCTCCACTTTCCATCCTCCATGCAGCAAACTGCATGGGGACAGAGCTGGGATGGAGCCATAGAGATGAATCAGTGGGATAGAGCTCATGGTCCCGGCTTCACAAGGTTTCTAACCGCCATCAGTCTTTTTAGCTGAATAAAAAACTGCCCAGGACAAATATATCATGGAATACAATATTTAGAGATGCGTCAACCTTTAGCTTGGTGATGGATGGTTGACAGATGGCATCTGCCTGAGGTATTCGTCAGACATATAGTTTATTTTTTTCCCCTTACACCACACATTTTGGGATATGTTGAGTTAAGGGATGACACATCTGTATTTATAGTATGAAACAACTATACATAACAAAGCAAGTATAATGTATTGTAAAAAGCAAATTCTCGCAGCGGGATCTGAACCGGACGTCTGCATTCACCCTAAGGCTGGAATCACAAATGTAGTTTTTGTGTCGATTTTTTTAGTCAAAGTGAAATCGGAACCAAAAAAGAAAAGTATAAAGAAAAGGCTGATACTTCTCTCTTTTGAATCCATTCCTGACTTTAGTTTAAAAAATTTCCGTAAAAATGGCACATATCATTCCAGCTTAAAGAGGCTCCTCAGGTCAAACACTAGAAGTGCCTACAATTTGAAATGTTTAGGATATGTCCCTTAGATTTTTAGCACTAAAGCCTGAGTGAACGTGCAGCGTTTTTCTACAAACTCTATGCGCACTTTCATGTGGCAGCATATTGGTCAGTAATTGTAAATCAAACCAGGAATTGATCCAAAAATTAAAGAGATGCACATCTTTCCATTATACTTTCTGTAGGCTCCATTCCAGGTTTTATCTTATGAATACTAATGCCAAATACTAACCAAAATGCTGCTTTATTCAAAATACACTCAGGCCAGTTTCATATGAGCATGTTATGGGAGTATTTATGAGCCTGTAATATGGACCATTGTGTGTGCTCGACTGGAGGACTATTGACCCAAACTCAAAACATCACAGGTATCTATGATTCTCTGAGTTCGGGTCCGTAGACCTGCTCTAGGTCCGGGATGCGCATCAGTATTAGGGGTGTATACAAGTGCCATATTACACTTGCATGAAACTGGTCTTAAGTGAAATTCAATTAAATCGGTTAAGAAGACGTTTGAAGTTACAGTATTGTGGCCATAAAAGGAAGGCTAAAAAGTTGTAACATTATGACCATATAAAACTGGTCTAAGAAATATACTTAACCATCCATCGATAAAACAGGACAAATGAAGTAAGGAAAATGTTGCTGTTGGAAAACGTACAACATTTGTGTTACAACTGAATCACAGAAATCATCTTTAAAATATTTACTATTTGATCTTGATGCATATGAATATTTACTAATTCTGTAAAGTAAAAAGTGTGTAGGGGAATACCAAGGAATCAGGACTAAAGATCACGTAAGATACTGAATTAGTAAGAATATCATACAGGGAACATTACCTTCATGTGGAGCTTGTGCCGTTATTTGATAATCAGATTCCCAGAACAGAAGTGCTAAACCAGCAAATATTAGAAATTGCTCCAAGTCCATGTCTTCATGTGAAGTGTAATCCTCTGGACTGCTCTATACTCTTCAGTGATGATCAGGAACCGCACCAGAAGAAGAATGTTTATTAGTGAATCTACCTTATAAAGAGCTCAGTGGGATGGGCGAGTAGGATGGGCCTCTACCAGTTGTATTACCCTATGCATTACATTTCTGATTCTTTTTGTTGCAGTTCATATATTTATTTATGGAAGAAATCTCTGACACGAACAGAGCTGACAAATGGTTTGTAGCAAACATTAGAAGACCAGGTTATGTCAGACCTCTAAATCTGATAGTATCTGTAATTCTGTTAAAGATGGAAATTCATCTACTCAGACACTTATTTGGTATCTCACTATTTCAGAAAATGTTTACAGTTGACGTTCCATAACAGAACTTTACTGTAGTCACTTATGTTTCCCTTCTTTATTTTGTATTTAGCACAAAGCCATCTTCAAAAAAGAATTGGAAGATGCTTACAAAAATGTAATTGAAACAATCACGATAAAAGCTTGGTGGCTACATGTAGTCCTGGTGGCCACTGTCATATAACACCTCCTCAGTGTGTGACATGGGTGTAACAAAGGATTGTCCAATTTTATATTTTTTACATTTATTCATTTACAGAATAAGAAATTCTGCCATGTGCCAATAGACGTATATTTAAAATTCTGCTCACATACCTTTCTTATATCAGAGCAGTAGCATCTGTCTGCATAGTAGAAGGACATAACTAGGACAAACCGCTCCTGATTATATTGAACCAGCCCAGGGTATAAGTGGTTTGCAGCATTGCAGTTTGTTCACCTCTGGGGATTAGACACAACAATCACATGTGCCACTCACCTGATCGCTCTAACTGTAAGTCAGCATGGGACCAGAGCAACATGGACTGCAGTGGCTGGGTGAGTATAAACTATTTTTTTCTTTAAATGCAGTTATGGAACCATTATAACTAAGTGGTTGCACATACAGGGCCATTGTTACTGAGTGGATGCATAAGAGAACATTATAACAGAGGCATTATTAATGAATAAGGGAGCATTAGTACAGAATGTGGACATATAAGGAACATTATTACTTAGTGTGGGCATAAGGGAGTATTATAACTGAGTGGGGGCATAAAAGTGGGATTTTTACTATGTGGGGGTACTAAAAGCAGAACTTACTGTGTAGAGCACAACAGCTAGCAGTGTTTGTATCTGGGGAACTATAGATGAGAAAGTTATGCAGAGATCTGGAAAATGGAGGCATGTTGCTTGATAATTTAGGAAATAAAAGATGTCTGTGTGTCATTCTGCAGAAATATGAAGTGACCAAGAAAATTTGTCATGGTGGTGTGAGCCAGATAGAAAAAAAAAGGATTGTTAATGACTCCAGTCAGCAAAGAAATCACCTGTAATCACTTACATGGTTGGCATGGCTCCCGTGTACAGCTGGTATTTACTGTTTCATGGTCACTGCATGGGTGTAATTGGTCTTTATATAGTGGATTTTTTTCAGTAACAGTGTGATAGTATTATGTGGTCAGTCTGGGGTTATTATTTGGCCTTCATACAGTGTTATTATTGGTGATACTAATATTTATAGTGTTCTCTATTCAGTATTATTATGATGGCATTAGTTACTATGTAGTAGTAATATGTAATCATGGCTTGGAGATGTTATTATTGGTAATGTTGGTCTTAGTATTGCAGGTTTTGTTCAGTAACAATATGGAGGTGGAGGTAATATAAATAGTGAGAATATTTTCACCCTGTATAGATATAGGATGCAGTGTTTTGGGGTCTCGTCTGCATGATCTATCAGTGCTTAGCTGTTTGTTACAATATTCCCAAGCATAAGAGCACACTTAGCACCCTTGTATTTTTTTTCTCTAAGAGCAACTCAGTAGGAAAGTGTGCCCAATTCAGTATAGACTGACAAAAATAGATAAAACTAATGTTCATGGTTGTATTTCTAAAAACAAGTCTTAGGGCTGATAAACATATACTAACAGACATACAAATACTCCAGGGATTCTATAATAGGACCACTACCCAAAAGGCCAAGAATAAGTATTGAGTAATAGTAGCCCCAATAGATTAACAAATTAGTATAACAAATTGACTTAGATGGTAAGGAATGGGCTGCAATGGATATACTGATTGCCAGCAGAGCCCTCACCACTGAAATAAGATCACACCAAGGTTCATAGGGTCATGGACTCTAAAGATGAAACATGGCTCATAGATTGTACATAGAAATCTCATCATTTTCATTGTTAGATGAGTACATAGATTCTCGTATACTCATGGATTCATATATCTCATGTAGATCATAGAGATACAATCAATCTGTAATTTCATAGGTTTAGGTTCAATGCGTTTCCCTGCTTATGAGAGCAGTTCATCAAGAACCCATTTAACATGAATATACTATACTATACTACAGGTAGGGAAAATTTAGCCCTAGGAAGAAGGTCTGAACCAATTTTTAATCAATAAAGAGATACTTGATTCTGAGGTGCTCTTAGAAGCAGCTTAAATAAAAACACAGTAAGGCCTTAGTCACACGGGCGCATCGGCACCCGTACACCGGCGCCGATGCGCCCGTCTGACTGTCAGTGAGAAGACGGACGTACCTGCAGACGGCCGTCTCTCTGCAGCGCTGGAGGAAAGAACATGTGACCGGCTCCATTGCCGGTCATGTGTTCTTTCCTCCAGCGCTTCAGAGAGACGGCCGTCTGCAGGTACGTCCGTCTTCTCACTGACAGTCAGACGGGCGCATCGGCGCCGGTGTACGGGTGCCGATGCGCCCGTGTGACTAAGGCCTAAGACAGAGATCTGATGGTGAAAGAAACAGTATCTAGGTGGATAAGGTATAAGTCTAGTAATTCTGTCAATATGTAGACCTCTCTAGCTTGCAGTAGAGTGCAGTAGATCTCACATACCTTCATATGTCTCTGGTCCACCATCAGTGCCAGAGGCTGTATTTCAGCATCTTGGTTTATTATTTTTGACTCTCCACATAAGTCCAAACAAGAAGAGAGGGGCTGATGGCTGCACCAGTGGCCAGCGGGAGTTCCAGGAGGCCCAGGAGAGCTGACGGCTGCTCCCACTGGCCTACCCTGATGCAGGCAGAGAAAAATCTTGAAAATTTTCAAAGTCCAAATGCTCCAGGCGCCAGCTACGGGGACGGACCCGTCTAATCATGTCAAGTGGGAGCTCTAGGAGGCCGGGCAGTGCCAAGGTGAAGCAGGGGTGCCTGAGAGCCGGTATGGGGAAAATCCTGGGTGATTCATGCCGAGCAACGGTTCCAAGAGGGGGACGAAGTTGGCTGGCTTATCCTGATAGAGCCGACAGTGGTAAAATAATGGCTAATAGGAAAGAGCTGTCTTCTTTGATACATTTTAACAAAGTACTGAGAAGGAGTTGGGACAGAGTTTTGCAAAGATTTGGCAGACCAAGGTAAATCTGGAGAATTCAATCGCTTCCATGAAGAGGTCCTCCCCACAGTTTGTCCCAGGGGATAAAGTGTGGCTTTCCTCAAAACATATAAGGCTGAGAGTTCCTTCTTATAAGCACAATTTTTGGGTCCATTTGAAGTGTTGGAGAGAATTATTTCTGTTTGTTACAGGCTGCGACTCCCACCCTCGCTGCGTATCCCCAACTCCTTCCATGTCTCTCTCCTCAAACCACTCGTGCTCAATAGATTTTTCAAAAATCCCAGATCAGATGCCGGCAGGAGGAAGAGGGGGCATAAAGGGGAGGTACTCTTTGATGCACTGTTCAGACACAATCTTCTGCTTCTGTGTCTGAACAAATATGAGCGTCATCCCATTCTCTCTGTTCCCTGGGCTTTTATTCACTCTCAGCACTCCGAGGGTTAATAGCTTCTGGTCTCCTGTTCAGCTGATGCTCCTTTTCCAATCACTGTCCTATATAGCTGTCCTGGGCCTTTCAGACCTTGCTGCAGTGTTGATGAGAGTTTTATTCCCTTCACTTCATGTCCAGCCACTGCTTCAGCAGTTACCTTGTATTCTGTTTGTGCTGTTTGTTTGTGTACTCTTTGGTCTGTTTATCCTTATCCGCTTGTTCCTCCTTTGTTTCTGTACTCCTCGGTGTTCTCTCTTTTTCCTATGGGTGCTCTTGTCCACCAGGGTAAATCAGTGCCTAGAGAAAGACCATGGGGCCGTCCTTATCGGGACAAGTGTTCTGCTTATAGGCAGGGGTCTCCCTTTCCTGGTTATCAGTTCAGGGCTAGATACCTTCCCTAGTGTCCATCTATATATGGGGCTGTTCATCAGGTATTTTACTTTCTACGCTGGGGTTGGTTGTCAGCCGTGCTGGATCTGATCTTTACCTACCCGGTAGGTTAACATGGTGGTTTCGCATTCATAGTCCTTACAAAGGTTATGCCTATCCCTTCAAGAAATAGAAATTGTGGACACTTGACGCTTTATACATCCCTCTACTAAAGATTTTACCTATTTCTCCAATGCATATTCCTCCTTCCAAAGGCTGAATTATTTCTTTGTCTCCTCTAGTCTCCTAACACATCTTGAAAATGCTAGCTTTGATGCCATAGCTATTTCAGATCACGCCCCTTTTCATATAGATATATGTGCTTTTCGTGAAGCCCCACAAGAATGGAGTTGGCGCTTAAATGAGACTTTACTGGACCCCATAGAGGAAAGATCTCATATAGGGGAATTGATTGAAGAATATTTCAAGTTCGATTCTGCTGGAGATCACGAGGTTTCTTTGGTCTGGAAAGCCCACAAGGCTTATGTGAGATGACTTTTGATAGCTTTAGGCTTCAGGGTGAAAAAATGGCAGCAAGGAGAGATCAATAAGTACCTATCCCAAATAGCAAAGTTGGAACAAGTGGCTAAACTTTCACAGACAAAAAACACCCTTGAAGAACTAGTTTCCCTGAGACATGAACTTCAACGTTGCATTAACACTAAATTTATTAAGAAACACGTGTTCCTCAAGCAGGTTGTTTATGCACATGGTAACCGAGGTAGTAAGTATATGACCTCCTTGCTCAAGAAGGCCCATTATAAAAATGTTATTCATTCAATCAAAACAGTGTCAGTTTCCTCAACCCCTGAGATAGCCAAAGAATTCCAGCAATTTTATTCTTGCTTGTATAATCTCAGGGATTGGGAAGCCTTTCCTGCCCTGCAGAAGGCAAGAGACTCGTAGACTTTTACCTAAGTTCACTGAATCTGGCTAAACTGGGGGATAGGAAAGCTTCTACTCTGCTGGGTCCAATCACGGCCAGAGATAGAGGATATATTAGCTTCCTGTCCTCAGGGTAAGAGCCCTGGACCGGATGGTTTATCATTAGCGCACTATAAAGCTTTTAGAACATCACTTATTCCTCGCCTGACTGAACTTTTTAATGCACTATTAAAAGGTGGAGAACTCCCAAAACAGGAACAAGAAGCACATATTATGCTTCTATAGAAAGATAATAAAGATCCTGTTCTCTGTGGCAGTTATAGGCCTATTTCACTGATCAATCTAGTTGTGAAGTTATCGGCCAAACTTCTGGCTAAGAGATTGGAAGACTATGTCCACTCACTGATAGACCCTGAATAATCGGGATTTGTCAAAGGCAGGAAAGGTAGGGATAACTTTCTCTGGTTGTTACATGTGGCTAAATGTGCCCAAACCCGCAACATCCCAGTGGCCTTTGTAGAATCAGATGCGAAAAAATTCATTTGACAGGGTGGACTGGATCTACATCGAAAGAGTTCTTTACAGATTTAAAGGGGTTGTCCCGCGCCGAAACGTTCAATAGCCCCCCCGTTCGGCGCGAGACAAACCCAATGCAGGGATAAAAAAAAAAAAAACGTCCGGTACTTACCCGAATCCCGGCGCTGCTGCGACTTCGTACTTACCTTGCTAAGATGGCCGCCGGGATCTTCACCCTCGGTGGACCGCAGGTCTTCTGTGCGGTCCATTGCCGATTCCAGCCTCCTGATTGGCTGGAATCGGCACACGTGACGGGGCGGAGCTACGAGGAGCCGCTCTCCGGCACGAGCGGCCCCATTCAGAAGAAAGAAGACCGGACTGCGCAAGCGCGTCTAATCGGGCGATTAGACGCTGAAATTAGACGGCACCATGGAGACGAGGACGCTAGCAACGGAGCAGGTAAGTGAATAACTTCTGTATGGCTCATAATTAATGCACAATGTACATTACAAAGTGCATTAATATGGCCATACAGAAGTGTATAACCCCACTTGCTTTCGCGGGACAACCCCTTTAATCTCCCCCCTCTTATATCTCCACCATTTTCTCTCTGTATACCAAGCCACACGTTAGGCTAAAAATTAATGATATACTATCCCCTCCGTTCAATAGTCAAAACGATACTCGACAGGGCTGCCCATTGTCTCCCACTCTCTTCATTCTTGCAAGGAAGCCTCAACTTCAACAAGTGAGGCAGGACCCGATTGTTAAGGGATTAAGTATCAATTCTTGCACACTATCTGTGGCTGTGTTTTCAGATGATATATTGTTTGCTATCTCAGAACCGTAGAAAGGTATACCCAGAATTGCTTTTCTCCTTTGGGACTTTGCGGGATTTTGATGTCCCTGGAAAGTACTGGCTGGAAAATATTGGGTATTACTCAGGTCTGTCAGCTTCCAATCTTTTACTGATTTACCCACTAGATACTGCATTCCTAAGACAGAATTCTACAAATACCTTCAGGCTAGACATTTTTTTTAAGAACTGTCCCTCCTCCTGCAAGGATTAACATTCCTACTAGGTTTCAAGCATGGTTATCCTCTGCTCAAGAAATGTAACAAACGTCTGTCAAATGGGTATCGAATACTAGATGCTCCCCAGAAGGATCCTCTACATAAAATTTAATAACAATGGGAAGCTGAATTAGATTTGACAATTTTAGATGGCTGTGTCTTCAAGCTCCAAATGACTAAACTATCTTAAGAATTCTCAAAAAATTCTCAATATATGGTACTTTACACCTGTTATTCTAAATAAACTATTTCTCCATATAGATATATCCTATTGGAGATGTGGCTCCCCAGAGAGCAATTATCTGCACATGTGGTGGGACTGTACATATGTTAAAACGATCTGGCAACAGATATTTTTACTAATTTCAAATTCTTCTCAAATACAGTACTCACAAAACCCTGCCGTGGCTATTTTAGGCATAGATATTGACAAATGTCCTCACAATACCCAAATGGTAACTGTATGTGCTTTTATAGGTACCAGGATACACTTTTACTTGATTTTCAGGTAAGGGTTTATATTTAAAGCCCTTCCTTGAAATCAATTGCCGGCATGTGGCAAATGTAGCAGCAGGGAATTCTTTTAACAAGCAGATGTGTTCTTCATTCCCGCAGGGGTCACGGCAGTGGCGGATAGGTAAGTATATATATATATATATATTTTTTTTTTACACTAAAATTTTTCTTTTTAAGGGAAGGGCTTATATGTAAAGCCCTTCCCAGAAAAAGAATGCAGGTATGCCGGCAGACCATTGTTTTCAATAGAGCCGCTGGCAGCAGCCGCGGCTTCATTGGAAACAATGTGTGTATTCCTTAAATAAATAAATCATGGTATTTGTATAGCGGCAACTTATTCCGCAGCGCTTTCAGGTAATTACTTAATTACCCCCCACCAAGCTGGGTTCTCATTTTACCAACCTCGGAAAGGATGAAAGGCTGAGTCAACCTTGAGCCGGTTACCTGACGCATGCGGGGATCGAACTTGCAACCTTCAGGTCATAGGCAAGAGCTTACACTCTGCGCCACACGATGGTGCACACATGTCTTATCTTTGCAGGCACATGCCTGTAAAGCACAGACATGTGAACACACCATAGGGAATGCATTGTTGCAAATAGAAGCGCGTTTTTGTGCGCGCGTGCACATGCACAAAAACACACCTGTGTGAAGCTACCATAAGTATAGCACAACACTGGAAATCTAATTTTTCTCCCTCCTTGGCAGAGATAATTAGATTTATAAATACCAACTGCTGGTTTGAATATATGAGTTCAAGTGCTGCCATCAGAGTAACCCAACTCAGACAACATTGGGAAATATGGTTATCAAGCAACTTGAGTTTAATGTCATCTCACTATAACCCGTGTTAACTCCCTTTTATATTAAAAAAAAGAAAAAAAACGATTTTATTACATTTTTTTTCTGGTATTCAGCCTGACTGACTGATTGACTGACTTGTCATGTAATGTTATGTTAATTTTCACATTTTATGATATGTAACCAAAACCTTATTTTGCTCTTTTTACTTTTTCCTATACACTGGAAACATAAAAACTCTAATGATTGCAGAATATAAATATACAAGCGCTAAATTTCTCTTTATGTATAAAATTTTCAAAATAAAAATCAAATGTTTTAAAAAAAGAAAGCTTAAAGCAGATCTACGCAAGTATTTCTAAATGAAGATGGTTATAGATAAGATACATTACAACCAGAGCCAGTGTAGCTGTGAGCCCAGTTCTCAGAAGTCAGATAAACAGGAAGCTAATCAGTTTGAGATCACAGATAATGCTACATATGCATCTTCTAACTAAAAAAAACAAATTGCTTTGAACTTTGAATTCATTTGATATATAAAAATGACAGAGGGGTCTATTTCATTTTCGCTAATATTATGTATTCATTTAATCATGTAGAACAATGTTTTCCAATATTGAGAAAACTCATTGTAATCATTACAAATGACAGTGGAGTCCTCATAAATTATGGGTTTGTCTAGCTCTGAACTATTGATGATCTTTATTCAGGATAGGTCTTCAATAGTTGATCATCATAACTGGACTCCTAGGAAACCTGGTACCAAACTATATAATAATTAATTTATAAGACTCAATGGCCTTTCTGAGTTCGGTGCTTCTGAAAAGTAACCTCTATTTATTCTGTGAAAAATAATTAGTACCAAACTTTTTATTAAAAACACAGCTTGTGTACTTATTAGAGATGAGCGAACCTACTCGTTTCGAGTAATTACTCGATCGAGCACCGCGATTTTCGAGTACTTGCGTACTCGGGTGAAAAGATTCGGGGGGCGCCGGGGGGCGGGGGGAGGCGTGGCGGAGCGGGGGGTAGCAGCGGGGAACAGGGGGGAGCCCTCTCTCTCTCCCTCTCCCCCCACTCCCCGCTGCAACCCCCCACTTACCCACGGCGCCCCCCGAATCTTTTCACCCGAGTACAAAAGTACTCGAAAATCGCGGTGCTCAGGCAAAAAAGGGGCGTGGCCAAGTAGGTTCGCTCATCTCTAGTACTTAGGTATTCAATATAACAGTTCTCTATTGACAACTACTAAGCTATACAGTCCAATACTGAAGATGGGTATATTGTGGCACAATGGCTGCTTGTCATGTCCACGCAACACCAGGGCACCAAGCCTGCATAAGGGAAGCAAGGCGGCGTTCACACAAACACCATAAGCACAAAGAAAATTGGTCTTACGGGCAGACATAACATATCTCTACTCTAACGGGACAACCGCCACATGAAGCATGTCTACAAGCAGGGCAGTCATCCTGATAAGGACCACCACGTGCTGGAACCTAGGGACCTACCTATTCCTGGATGGCAAATGACGCAGAGCAGGACGGGATGCAGCTCACACCAACTCACAGAACATGACTGTTCACACCTGATGTCTGGAAACCTACACAGACACTGAACATCTCACTGTTCACACCAACACTTCAAAGACTTGCATGCAAGATAGAATAGGACTGTTCATTCACCTTGTCTGGCACCTGCACAGACCCAACGAACACAACACTGTTCACACACATGTTTGGCAACCTGCACAGACACGCAACAGACATGATGCATAAAAGCGAAAACCCTAGGGTGACAGAGAAACCCAACACAGAAACAGAAAGGGGAGGGGTATGTCTGTATGTTAAATCCTACTTAATGCTGACGCTATGGGTAGACATGGGTATAGGAGATGAACATGTGGAAAATCTGTGGGTTGAAATACAGGGAGGGGAAAATAACAAAATCCTGTTAGGGGTTTTCTATAGGCCACCAAAAATAGGAGAAGAAACTGAAAATGTATTAATAGGGCAAATAGAAGAGGTGTCAAACAGCAATCAAGTAATTATTATGAGAGACTGTAATTATCTAGATATGATATGGTAATAGAAAACCTGCAGATCTCACAAGGTTGATAAGTTCTTGAGGATAACTACCTTACCCAACTTATATGGGAGCAAGCTAGAGGGAAGACCATCCTAGACTTACTATTAACTAACAAACCGGACAGAATTATGAGGGTGCAGTTTGAGGGACACTTGGAAAAGAGTGAAAAGAGTGTGGAAAAATACTGGTGTGAAGGAGCAATACTCTAAGCTACTAGAAGATTAAGGTCCAATATGCAATAGTGAAAGCACTTCTTTTTATTATTTAACAAAATAAAAAAGTAGCAAGTGAGAACGCGTTTCGGGGACGAGCCCCTTCGTCAGTTCGGCTGGATTAAACATGACAGAATTCATGGGGGTGACACAAAGGTTTTTGGATGTGCCAGAGGTCGTGTAAGTGGCAGGGAGAAAGGGAGGAAAGAAGGAAAGAGGAAAAAATTAAAGGACATATATGTATCACAGCGCAGCTTTCATGTTACCTCAGCGGTATAATATATACCAACCAATCGCAGCGCAGCTTTCATGTTACCTCAGCAGTATAATATATAACAACCAATCACAGCGCAGCTTTCATGTTACCTCAACAGTATAATATATAACAACCAATCACAGTGCAGCTTTCATGTTACCTCAGCGGTATAATATATAACAACCAATCGCAGCGCAGCTTTCATGTTACCTCAGCTTTATAATATATAACACCCAATCACAGTGCAGCTTTCATGTTACCTCAGCAGTGTAATGTATAACAACCAATCACAGCACAGCTTTCATGTTACCTCAGCGGTATAATATATAACAACCAATCACAGCGCAGCTTTAATTTGATCTCAGCAGTATAATATATAACAACCAATCACAGTGCAGCTTTCATGTTACCTCAGCAGTATAATTTATAGCAACCAATCACAGCACAGCTTTCATGTTACCTCAGCAGTATAAGGAATAGCAACCAATCACAGCACAGCTTTCATGTTACCTCAGCCCTATAGAAAATAGTAGAAAATCACAGTACAGGTTTCAGTATACCTCAGCAGTATAAGGGAATAGCAACCAATCACAGCGAAGCTTTCATTTTACCACAGCAGTAAAAGAAATAGCAACCAATCAGCACAGCAGCTTTCATATTACCTCAGCTGTATAAGAAATAGCAAAGAATCAGGGCACAGCTTTCATGTTACCTCAACAGTATAAGAAAGAGTAACCGATCATAGCGCAGCTTTCATGTTACCTCAGCAGTATAATATATATCAACCAATCACAGCGCAGCTTTCATGTTATCTCAGCAGTATAATATATAACAACCAATCACAGCGCAGCTTTCATGTTAACTCAGCAGTATAAGAAATAGCAACCAATCACAGCACAGCTTTCATGTTACCTCAGCGGTATAATATATAGCAACCAATCACAGCACAGCTTTCATGTTACCTCAGCAGTATAAGCAATATCAACCAATCACAGCACAGCTTTTATTTTACCTCAGCATTCCTAATATCCAGCAATTGTTTTGCGAAACGTTCGGTGGATGCATCATTTTGTAGTTTAGCATGCATGCCGTTGCTTGTAATGGCTTTTTCTTTCGTGCTTGAGATGGAAATCGATTGGTCAATCTACGTTTAGGGGGCAAAACTGTCGACGATGCTCGCACCCACACCACCTATTGTAGGATAGATGTACTATGCCAGAAACCTTCGCTGGAGTGTACTCAACAGCTTCCCAAAGTTTCATTGCGATCGGATGAATGGTGTAGTAATTAGAGATGAGCGAGCATCAAAATGCTTGGGTGCTCGAGTCGGGCTTTTCGCAATTTTCGAGAGCTCGTTTTGAGTAACGAACCCCATTGAAGTCAATGGGGGACTCGAGCATTTTTGTATGGGACCGATGCTCCACATAGGTGATGACTTGTCAAACACCAGAAAACATCAGAAAGTCATGGAAACACCACAGAAAAGGATAGGGAAGGGCAGGGGCAGCATGCATGGCTGCATCTGAGACTCCCAGGTCCCACTAATAAGCCAAAATAGGGGCAAGAGCCTGGCGAGCATCCCCCTAAGAATTTACTTGGGACAAACCCCCATTAGCAAGGCACATGCGCTGGCACATCTTAGCTAAGCACCAGACTACATGCAACCAAGAACAATCACTACCTGCGGGTGACAACGCTGCCTCTTTTGCTGGGTTACATGCTGGCATTGCTGTCCAACAACCTCCCCCCCCCCCGCACGACCCTGCGTCCACAGTGCACACAAAATTTTCCCTGCACAGCGGTCAACTGGCCTCAGGCCGCACGCTCGCTCCATAGCCAAACCACCCTCATGTCTATTTATAAGTGCGTCTGCGATGAGGAGGAACCGAAAGCACACACTGCAGAGGGTTGGCAGGGCTTGGCAGCGACCATCTTTGAAAGTGTGGGCGATAGCCCACAATGCTGTTGAGAATTGATTATAAATTGACGTAGATCAACATTCCAATCCCATGCCACCTCCGTCACAAAATTGTCAGAAGCCGCAAACAAGGGCATAAAGGGGACTCAGGTGCCAGCACTTCTACACATCTCCACAATGCAGCAATACTCTGTGTGGGAAGCATGTAAGCGGGCCCAGGGTCAGGCTCGGTCCCAGCCTCCGACTTGTGTGACCCAAGGTGCTGCGAGTTACATAGCAATGGAAAATCCATGTGTCCCACACACAATTAATTCTGTGTAGGTGTCAGATAGCTCAACACCGCAAGATGTCTTTGAGTTCCTTGGGCTCGCCTATGCTGTCAGTGCACAAAGATGGTATTACACAGGAAGAAATCAGAGTGCCCAAAAATGGCAGAGTTTCACTCCGCCAAGGACCTCGGCTTCGGCCCACATTTCTGCCCAAGTCAGTCAGTGTATTTGTGCCAGATAGGTAAAACACCGCGATGGGAAGTCTTTCTGCACCCACAGCATAGGCAGACCCCAGTAACATTTCTATAGCAAGAGTATAGCTGGACCTCAGTAACATTTCTATACCAAGAGTATAGGCAGCCCCCAGTAACATTTTTGTAGCAAAAGTATAGGCGAACCCTTGTAACATTTCTGTAGCAAGAGTAAATGCGAATCCCCTCAAACCATTCAGTAAAAATGGTATAGCTGACCCCATTAATATTTCAGTAGGCAAAGTATAGGCAGACAGCAGTAACATTTCTGTAGCAAAAGTCTAGGCAGACTCCAGTAACATATCTGTAGCAAAAGTGTAGGCGAACCCCAGTAACATTTCTGTAGGCAAAGTATAGGCAGATCCCCAGTAACATTTCTGTAGCAGGGTATAGGCGGACCCCAGTAACATTTCTGTAGCAAAAGTATAGGCGAACCCCTCAAACCATTCAGTAGAAATTGTATAGGCAGACACACCTGTACGATTTCTGCAGCAAGAGTATAGGCAAACCCCAGTAACATTTCTGTAGCAGAAGTATGGGCGAACCCCTCAAACCATTTAGTAGAAACCTTATAGGCGGACCCCTGTAACATTTCTGTAGGAAGAGTATAGACGGTCTCCAGTAACATTTCCGTAGCAAGAGTATAGGTGAACCCCTTAAACCATTCAGTAGAAATGTATAGCAGACCCCAGTAACATCTCTGTAGCAAGAGTATAGGCGAACCCCTGTAACATTTCTGTAGCAAGATTATAGGCGAACCCCCTCAAACCATTCAGTAGAAACTGTATAGACAGACCCCAGTATCATGTCTGTAGCAAGAGTATATGCGGACCCCAGTAACATTTTTGTAGGCAAAGTATAGGCAAAACCCAGTAACATTTCTGTAGCAAGAGTATAAGCGGACCCCAGTAACATTTCTGTGGCAAAAGTATAGGCGAACCCCTGTAACATGTCTGTAGCAAGAGTATAGGCAAACCCCTCAAACCATTCAGTAGAAATTGTATAGGCAGACCCCAGTAACATGTCTGTAGCAAGAGTATAGGCGGATCCCAGTAACATTTCCGTAGGCAAAGTATAGGCAGAACCCAGTAACATTTCTGTAGCAAAGGTATAGGCGAACCCCTGTAACATTTCCGTAGCAAGAGTATAGGCGAACCCCTCAAACCATTTAGTAGAAACTGTATAGGCGGCCCCCAGTAACATTTCTGTAGCAAAAGTATAGGCGCAACCCCTCAAACCATTCAGTAGAAACTGTATGGGCGGACCCCAGTAACATTTCTGTAGCAAAAGTATAGGCGAACCCCTCAAACCATTCAGTAGAAACTGTATAGGTGGACCCCTGTAACATTTCTGTAGCAAGAGTATAGGCAGACCCCAGTAACATTTCTGTAGCAAAAGTATAGGCAGACCCCAGTAACATTTCTGTAGCAAAAGTATAGGCAGACCCCAGTAACATTTATGTAGCAAGAGTATAGGCGTACCCCAGTAACATTGGTGTACCAATAGTATAGGCGAACACCTGTAAAAAATTGTTTGCTAACAGTATTGGCAATGACCTGAAAAATTGGTTTATCAAGAGTACAAGTGTACCTGTGAAAAATTAATAAACGCCAAGGGCAGTTGAAACCCACAAACATTTTTTGAAGATACAGCTCGTTATTGGTTAATTTGTAACAGAGCCTGGAGGCAGCCCCCGCAAAAATTGGTTTAAGTTTAACTTTTAAAACTTTAAAAACTGATAAAACTTTTAAACAGAGCAAACATTTTGGGCCATATAGAAATTGGCAGTTCAGCATGATGACATGCTGTTTTAGGAGGAGGAGGATGCGGAGGAGTAATAATATCCGAGAGGGATACACAAAGCTAATTCTCCCGTTTTTTTGGGTGATAGAGGATGCATTTTTCTCCTGTTGCAGCGAAAAGAATCTTTAGGATCCACTGCTTTCCACCGATGGAGAAGAGAAGTCTGGGGAAATCCATCCTTTGTTCATCTTTATGAGGCTAAGCATGTTGGCACTGGCAGTTGACAGGCGGGTACGCTTATCCGGGATGATCTCCTCAGCAGCACTAAATACCCTCTCTGAGAAGACGCTAGCAGCAGGGCAGGCCAGCACATCCAGGGTGTACAGCGCAAGTTCGTGCCACATGTCCAGTTTTGACACCCTATAGTTGTATGGAGCAGAGGCATCACGGAGGACGGTGGTATGGTCAGATATGTACTCCCTCTCTTTTTACAGTGCTCCCTCTGACTCAGTCTTGACTGGGGAGTGGTGACACAGTCTTGCTGGGGAGCCACAAAACTGGCAAAGGCCTTGGAGAGTGTTTCCCTGCCTGCGGTAGACATGCTGCCTGATCCCCGCACCTCCCCTGCGAGTTGGCCCTCTGAACTGCGTCTTCTACCGCTAGCGCTGTCAGATGGGAACTTTAGCATCACTTTTTCCACCAGGGCCCTGTGATATTGCATCACTCTCGTATCCCTTTCCTCTTCGGGAATGAGAGTGGAAAAGTTCTCCTTATACCGTGGGTCAAGAAGGGTGTACACCCAGTAATCCGTGTTGGCAAGAATGTGTCTAACGTGAGGGTCACGGGAAAGGCAGCCTAACATGAAGTCAGCCATGTGTGCCAGAATCCCAGTAGGCAACAAATTACTGTCCTCACTAGGAGGATGCTCCTCCTCCTCCTCTTCAGCCCATACACGCTGAACAGATGACAAGCAAGCAGCATGGGTACCCTCTGCTGTGTGGCCAGCAGTCTGTTCCCCTTCCTCCTCCTCCTCCAAAACGTGCTAAGATATAGACATGAGTGTTGTCTGCCTATCAAGCGACATACTGTCATCCCTGTCTCCTCTTCTAACCGCAAAGCCTCAGCCTTTATGCTAAGCAGCAAACTTCTCAGCAGGCAAAGCAGCGGGATGGTAACGCTAATGATGGCCGCATCGCCGCTTACCATTTGGGTAGACTCCTCAAAGTTTCTGAGGACCTGGCAGATGTCGGCCATCCATGCCCACTCCTCTGTAAAGAACTGCGGAGGCTGACTACCACTCCGCCACCCATGTTGCAGCTGGTATTCTACAATTGCTCTACGCTGCTCATACAGCCTAGCCTAGCCAACATGCACAGCAGTCGGTGCTCTGGCAGCTGAAAACGACATTACAGTGTCCTGAGGGTGGCAGCATCTGTGTTGGACTTGTGGAAATGTGCGCACATGCGGCGCACCTTGCCGAGCAGGTCAGACAAGTGGGGGTAGTTTTTCAGAAACCACTGAACCACCAGATTAAAGATGAGTGCCAGGCATGACACGTGTGTGAGGTTGCCGAGCTGCAGCGCCGCCACCAGTTTACGGCCGTTGTCACACATGACCATGCCCGGTTGGAGGTTCAGCGGCGAAAGTCAGAGGTCGGTTGCTCCGTCAGACCCTGTAACAGCACGTGGGTGGTGTGCGTCTTGTCACTTAAGCTGATTAGTTTCAACATGGTTTGCTGATGCTTGCTTACTGCTGTGCTGCCGCGCTGGGCGTTACTGACTGCTAGCGAGGTGCTCACACTTCATAATTGAGAGGTGGAGGTGGCGAAGGAGGAGTAGGGGGGGGGGGGGTTGGAGGAGGTGGCATAATGTGCCGCAGATACCAGCACCGAGGTAGGACCCGCTATTCTTGGTGTGGATAGCATGTGAGTGGTCCCAGGCTCTGACTCGGTCCCAGCCTTCACCAAGTACACCCAATGGGTCATCAGGAAGATATAGTGGCCCTGCCCGCCAGTACTTGTCCCCGTGTCCGTTGTTAAGTGGACCTTCCCAGTAACTGCGTTGTTGAGGGCACGAGTAATGTTGCGGGACACGTGCTGGTTGCTGGTGTAGGGCGGGGACGCACACTGGGAAAAATAGTGAAGCCTGGGGACCGAGTATCGTGGGACTGCCGCTGCCATCATGTTTTTGAAAGCCTACGCTTCCACAGGCCTGTACGGCAGCATCTCCAGGCTGATTTGTTTGGCAATGAGCACGTTTGAAGCTTGTGCATGCGGGTGGGTGGTGGCGTATTTGTGCTTTTGCTCCAATGCTTGTGTAACCGACAGCTAAACGCTGCACTGGGAGACATTGCTAGACGCCATGGAGGACCGTGGAGGTGAGGGTGTGGGTGCAGGCTAGGAGACGCTCGTGCCTGCTTCTTGGGAGGGGGATTGGATCTGTGGCACTGGTTGTGGCACAGGGGAAGAGGCATTGGTGTGACCAGGAGGCGGTGAATGGCCTTCGTCCCACCTTGTGGGGTGCTTGGCCATCATATGCCTGCGTATGCTGGTGGTGCTGAGGCTGATAGTGGTGACTCGCTGGCTGATCTTGGTGCGGCAGAGGGTGCACACCACTGTTCGTCGGTTGTCCGCTCTCTCACTGAAAAACATCCTAACTTTTGAACATCTAGCCCTCTCCATGGATGCTTGCCGCGAGGGGGTGCTGTGGGAAACAGTTGGGGGATTCTTTGCTCTGGCCCTGCCTCTCCCCCTGGCCACCCCACTGCCTCTTCCTAACTGTCCAGCTGCTGCACTTGCCTCCCCCTCTGAAGCCCTGTCTTCAGTATGCTTAGCAAGCCAGGTGGGGTCAGTCACCTCATCGTCCAGCAGCTATTCCTCTGAATCCTCTGTGCGCTCCTCCCTCAGACTTACTACCCTTACTACTACCTCACTGACAACTGTAGCTCACCATCCTCATCCACAAAAAACTCTTGAGACAGTTGCCGGAAGTCCCCAGCCTCATCATCTGGACTCCGGGAACTTTCCAAAGGTTGGGCATCGGTCACGACAAACTCCTCAGGTGAGAGAGGAACCGTTTTTTCCCACTCTGGGCAGGGACCTGAGAACATTTTCCTGGAGTCACAAGGCTGGGAGGAAGGAGGAGCCGCTAGAGGATTCAGAGGTGCAGTCCCTAGGCCAGGAGTAATGAACTGTGTAGAAGACTGGGGGGTTGATACATTGCTGGACGCATTATCTGCCATCCACGACAGGACCTGCTTGCACTGCTCTTCTTGTAATAAAGGTTTACCACACGGACCCGCAAATTGTGATATGAAGCTGGGGAGCGCAGGGACTTGGTGCTCTCCTAATCCCTCTGCAGCCGGCTGTGATGCACTCCGCTCAGGACCTTGGCCTGTGCCAACACCCTCACTTGGACGCCCGCGGCCGCGTCCACGTCCACTTCCTCGACCCTTACCCATACTCCTCATCATGTTGGAGTATGGATAGAGCAGGCCAAAATAAATTACCCCACCGTATGGCACTGAGAACTGTGGCTAATTTACCACACACAGAGACGTGTAGATACCGGAGGCTCTATGCTGTGACGGAAAAAAATTAAGCCGCTGTCTAGCGCTGATATGGAGGGGTCATTTACCGCTCACAGAGACTTGTATATAATAGAGAGGCTGTATGCAGTGGGAGAAAAATAGAAAGGCAGTCGATAGTGCTGGTAACTGCGGCAACTTCACCGCACCCAAGGAAAGGGTATTGTGCGAAGCTCTGCCCAGGGGCAGAAAGCTTAACAGGTAGTGAACAGTGCTAATAACTGCGGCAACTTCACCGCACCCAAGGAAAGGGTATTGTGCGACGCTCTGCCCAGGGGCAGAAAGCTATACAGCCAATGGATAGTGCTGATAACTGCAGATACTTCACCCAACACCTAGAATGGCATCTATGAAATGCTGTTCTGCAGTGGGCCAGGAAATACTTGGGTACTATTTAGGAATGAGAGTGAGCCCTCTGCCTAAGGCACTGCACACATAGGACGGTATAGCTGCAATGATCTGGAGTGGCCCAGGAAATATTTGCGTACTATTTAGTGATGAGTGTGAGCTGCTATAGCTGTAATGCTCTGCAGAGGGATAGATGTTAAAAAAAAATAAATAGTGCACTACTGCTCCCAGCCAGCCACAACTGTAATGCACAGGATGAGGAGTAGCCCTAAGAAGGACCGTTGGGGTTCTTGAAGACAAGATCCTACTCAAACACTTTCCCTCAACTCTGCCTAATGCACTGCAGACTGAGAGGTGTAATGCTCTGCAGAGAGATTTATATATTTAAAAAAATAAAAAACACAACTTTACCGCACTCAAGGAAAGGGTATTGTGCGACGGTCTGCACAGGGGCACAAAGCTTTACAGCCAGTGGATTGTGCTGAAATCTGCGGCAACTTCACCCAACACATAGAATGGAATCTGTAAAATGCTATTCTGGAGTGGCCCAAGAAATATTTGCATACTATTAAGCGATGAGAGTGAGCTGCTATAGCTGTAATGCTCTGCAGAGGGATAGATGTTGAAAAAAAAAATGGTTCACTACTGCTCCCAGCCAGCCACAACTGTAAGACCATTAGGGTTCTTGAAGACAGGATCCTACTCTAACATTTTCCCTATATAAGCAGCTCTTTCCCTTAACTCTGCCTATGGCACTTCACACACAGAACAGTATAGGTGTAATGGCCTCCACAGCCCGAGATGCTTAAAAAAAAAAAAAATGGCGCACTACTGCTCCAAGCCAGCCACAACTGTAATGCACACAATGAGGAGTAGCCCAAAGAAGGACCGTTGGGGTTCTTAAAGACTGGATCCTACTCAAACACTGTCCCTACATCAGCAGCAGAACTTTCCCTAACCTCTCCCAGTATATGTCTGAGGCGAGCCGCAGGCGGGACCCGTTTAAAGGGGTTGTCCCACAAAAGCAAGTGGGGTTATACACTTCTGTATGGCCATATTAATGCACTTTGTAATGTACATTGTGCATTAATTATGAGCCATACAGAAGTTATTCACTTACCTGTTCTGTTGCTGGCGTCCTCGTCTCCATGGTGCCGTCTAAATTTCAGCGTCTAATCGCCGGATTAGACGCGCTTGTGCAGTCCTGTCATCTTCTTTTCTGAATGGGGCCGCTCGTGCCGGAGAGCGGCTCCTTGTAGCTCCGCCCCGTCACGTGCCGATTCCAGCCAATCAGGAGGCTGGAATCGGCAATGGACCGCACAGAAGACCTGCGGTCCACCGAGGGAGAAGATCCCGGCGGCCATCTTCACCAGGTAAGTAAGAAGTCACTGGAGCGCGGGGATTCAGGTAAGCACTAACCCGTTTTCTTTTTTAACCCCTGCATCGGGTTTGTCTCGCGCCGAACGGGGGGCTATTGAAAAAAAACAAAAAACGTTTCGGCGCGGGACAACCCCTTTAAGTACTCGGCGGTCACCTGATCACACAAGCCGCTCACTACTGTGGGGGGAGAGGGCTGGCACATCACAGCAGGAAGTGGTAAAGCCTTCCCCGCATGTTTATTGGCTATAAAATGGTGCTAAGCATGTGGGGAAGGGAAATGCAATTGACTTGAGTACCGCGTGGTGCTCGTCTCGAGTAACGAGCATCTCAAGCACCCTAATACTCGAGCGAGCATCAAGCTCGGGCGAGTGTGCTCGCTCATCTCTAGTAGTGATGCATAAAGGACAGACAGACACACATAAATTATATATATATAATTACCCATCGCGCGTTGCTGCGAAGACAGACAGACATACATACATTCGTTTTTATATATATAGATAACAACCAATCACAGCGCAGCTTACATGTTACCTCAGCTATATAATAGATAACAACCAATCACAGCGCAGCTTACATGTTACCTCAGCTATATAATAGATAACAACCAATCACAGTGCAGCTTTCATGTTACCTCAGCAGTAAGAGAAATAACAACCAATCACAGCGCAACTTTTAGTCTGCCTCAGCAATATAAAAAATAGCAACCAATCACAGCGCAGCATTCATGTTACCTCAGCAGTATAATATATAGCAACCAATCACAACACAGCTTTCATGTTACCTCAGCAGTATAATATATAGCAACCAATCACAGCACAGCTTTCATTTTACCTCAGCATTCTCAATATCCAGCAATTGTCTTGCGAAACGTTCGGCGGATGCATCATTTTGTAGTTGAACACGCATCCCGTTGCTCGTAATGCCTTTTGCTTTCGTGCTTGAGATGGAAATCAAACGATCTTTGTCTGGGGGGCCTAACTGTCGACGACGCTCGCACGCACTCCACCTATCGTAGGATAGTTGTACTATGCCTATAATCTTCCCAGGAGTGTACTCAACTACTTCCCATTAACTTTTCCTATTTATGACATAATCAATGCTCGTGCCATATTTCAAGTTTCTATTACATCGCGAAGCGAGAAAATTAGATTTCGTACGTAAAATTTGGATGCTAATTCTTTTGCGAATAGAATTGAATAATCGAGTTGGGACCCATTAGCGTTTCATATTTATGACATATTCAATGCCCGTGCCAAATTTCAAGTTTCTATGTGAGAAAATTACATTCCGTACGTAAAATTTGGACGCTAATTCTTTGGCGCATAGAATTGAATAATGGAGTTGGGACCCATTAGCTTTTCCTATTTATGACATAATCAATGCTCGTGCCAAATTTCACGTTTCTATGACATTGGGAAGCGAGAAAATTAGATTCCGTATGTAAAATTTGGACGCTAATTCTTTGGCGCATAGAATTGAATAATCGAGTTGGGACCCATTAGCTTTTCCTATTTATGACATAATCAATGCTCGTGCCAAATTTCATGTTTCTACAACATCGGGAAGTGAGAGAATTAGTGGCAATGATGGAAATCGAACGATCTACATGGGGGGGGGGTCGTAACTGTCGACGATGCTCGCACTTGCGCCATTTATCGTAGCATAAATGTACTATGCCTATAATCTTTCCAGGAGTGTACTCAACAACTTCCCAAAGTTTCATGGCAATCGGATGAATGGTGTAGTAGCGCATAAAGGACAAACAGACAGACACACAGACATACATTCAATTTTATATATATAGATACACAGCACTTTAGTTTAATATTTAGAAAATAACAGATAGAAGAAAAAAATGACCAAAGGTATAATAAAAGACTATTCTGCAAGAGGACTATGCAGCAAAAAACACATTTCTCTCTGTTTAAGTATATGATATTATGTTTATGGTATCAAAAGGAAGTAGAAGGACTCTAAGATTAGGGAGAAGTATCTATGTGAATGCCTGGCGACTGTATTGGTTTAGATGCTCTTGGAAATCTGTATTTTTTTAGGGAGTCTGTACTTTTAGATGATCTGGTCTCAGATCTGCATTTAATTACTGTAAATCTTCTGGTCTGGAATCCATATTACACTGTTTCCCTGAAAAAAGACATAGCATCATTTTGCAGAATTTTTGAGGATGCAAAATGATTTTTCAGGCTTTTTGAGGATGCTTGAAATATAAGCCCTACTCCAAAATTAAGCCCTGCTAACAGCTAATTAAAAAAGTCAATTTAAATAGTGTCCAGGCAGCTATACATGTAAAAAAGTTAAACCTTTTAGAACAAAAATTAATATAAGACACTGTCTTATTTTTGGGGAAACACTGTAGTTTAGGAGGTTCCACCCCCTTGGGCATTTCAAATTGTGCTCCTTCAGTGTTGAGTCTCTTAAATCAGTCCTCAGTTGCACCTTGCTGGAACTAAGCATGCTTGACTAGCAAAGTAATGTGGAATTACATGTCATTATTCTAGTCAATGAATTATAACTAGAGATGAGCGAGCACCAAAATGCTCGGGTGCTCGTTATTCGAGTCAAACTTTCAGTGATGCTCGAGAGTTCGTTTCGAGTAACGAACCACATTGAAGTCAATGGGCGACTCGAGCATTTTTGTATATGACTGGTGCTCCGCTAAGGTTTTCATTAGTGAAAATCTTAGCAAATCACCAAAGTCATGTAAAAAACACAGAAATGGGTAGGGCAGGCGAGGAGCAACATGCAGGGCTGCATTTCGGGCTCCGAGGTCTCACTATTAAGCCACAATAGTGGCAAGAGTGAGACCCCCCCCCCCCCCCGCACTGTCAGCATAACGATCGTTCTCCTCTGCCACAGCTGTAACAGCTGTGGAAGAGCAGAACGATGTTAGCCCATTGAATGCAATGGAGCCGGCAGTACAGCCAGCTCCATTGAAAGCAATGGGCTGCTGGCGAGCGCGGGATGAATTTTCGGGAAGGGCTTAAAAATATAAGCCCTTACCTGAAAATCATCCTAAAATGTGTAGAAATAAAAAAAAATGTATACTCACCTTTCCGCTGCAGCCGGAGTTCAGCCGCGTCTGGCCGGCAGTTCTCCTGAACTGCTTTCTGTAGTATTCAGCAGGTTGGGATTTAAAATCCCCGCCTGCTGACTGAGCTGCCTCTGATTGGTCACAGCCTCACCAATCAGAGGCAGCTCTCACTCACCCATTCATGAATTCATGAATGGGTGAGTGAGTGCTGCCTCTGATTGGCTCAGCGCAGGGACCAATCAGGGGCAGCTCTCACCTGTCATTCAGGGGTCAGTGCTTCTTAGCTCTGACAGAGCGGTGGCCTTGTAGAGATGGTAGACTGGGCTAGTCCTGCAGTGGCTACTGGGTTTCCAAGTCGGAAGGTAGCCGGCTGGGGGCAACTGGTGATATTGGGCCTCCCGAGTCAGGTGGCTTGCAGTGGGAGTCATGTGTCAAGAGCAATTGGGTCTCCTGAGCCAAGTGATGCAGCAGGAGACATTAGGGTATATGTTTCCTAGAACATGGTGAGGCAGCAGACCTATCGGGGGCTCCGGGGAATCTTCCCTCCTCTTCAGGGTCATGGGGGTCTTTCGGTTAACAGGATGCAAAATTCTATGTATAGCTGTGTGTATAATAAAATGGCTAAATTTTGGGCCAAATTATCCAAAAAGGCAGTCTGTGTATGTCATTTGGATGGGGGTGGGGGAAGGGGTTGAGGTCACAACAGGAATTACTCAGTTGATCCCAGGTCAAGAAGATTAGGTTGATATTTATTTTTGCACATTTGTTTTTGGTTTCCTGTGCTTTAAAGTTTTAGATATCTGTCAATCATTTGATATACTGTAGAGATAAAACATAATGTTCACCGCAGTACATTTACTATCTACCTAACCATCTGCTGAACATGTAGAAATTCATCATGTACAAAACCACATTAAATGTACTGCATGGGAAAAGAATTATCTAAAGATAGCTAACATTTTATAGGCTTGAGGAGCTAAACTCCATTCTGTAAACATTCTGTACATTAAGGGTTCATTTACACAGGGTGACTGTCGGGCAAACGATATCCGGCACTCGTCCCTGTGTGTCCGCGCTCCCGCGCTGTCACATGGGAGCTACTGGTGCTGGCTCGCTCATGGAGCGGTAGAAGGGAGGCAGGGCAGTGCAGGAGATTTCTGTCCTCTTGCTCCTCTGCCCCTCCCCATTGACATAACACAGCGGCCGCTCACTACTGAACGGATGCTATTTAAACTGAATGATGAGCTCATCGTTTATGCAGCATGAATGATCCGGGGACCATGGATCCCCCGATCCATGGGGGGCAGCTGAAAATACTCACCCCCTGTCCCACAGTGGCAAATTTAAAATCTGTCAAATATAGCCGAGTGCAGGGAGATGTAACCGGGGATCACTGTATGCAGTTCCCGGTCACATGATCACCGTTATCAACTGGATAATGGTGATCATGGAAAGTTTTTAAAAAAAGTAAAAATAAAAGGTTTAAAAAGTTAAACTTTCATCTCCCTTTATGTATCGTAACTAGAGATGAGCGAGTATACTCGGTAAAGGCAATTGCTCGAGCGAGCATTGCCTTTAGCCAGTACCTGCCTGCTCGAGACTGAAGGTTCGGGTGCCAGCGGCGGGCAGGGAGCTGCGGGGGAGAGCGGGGAGGAACGGAGGGGAGATCTCTCCCTCCCTCTCTTCCCCCCGCTCCCTCCTGCTGACAGCCGCTACTCACCGCTCCCCCGCGCCGGCACCCGAACGTTTCATCTCGAGCGGGCAGGTACTCGATAAAGGCAATGCTCGCTCGAGCAATTGCCTTTACCGAGTATACTCGCTCATCTCTAATCGTAACCAAGAGGGGAGATGAAATTACATAACTAAGGTCCCCGGATTTGTCCCACAATGGTATCCTTATCCACAAACATTACCCTGTCTTCGGCGCATGCACCTGTCAGCAAAAATGGCAAACGCATGCGCAAAAGTCAAGGATTGCCCAGGAAATTTACAGTCTCCCTGTTCCTGACAGCCTGGAGATGTCATGGGGAGCTGCGGTGAGTGGTTTCTGGTGATGTGATTGCAGTTTTTTAATGGATAATGGCAATCACGTAAAAGTAAAAAAAAAAGTTGAAAATTCATCTCCCCTCACCGATGCGATCGGTGAGAAGAGATGAAACGTCTTACCAGAGGCCTCCGTATTTGAACCCCAATGCGAACCTCCTCTGTGGACCTTCCCGGCTTCTGCGCATGCAACTGCCGGCAAAATGCCAGACACATTTGCAGCAGCCGGGGAAATTTAAAATCATTGGTGATTCTGGTAGTAATTCCTGGAGGTCCGCATCATTCAGAAGAATATCCCAATCGTGATTAAGATTGTTCCGCACTAGTCTCGTTCCTGTGTAAAAAGTTCCTATGATGTGAGAACATTGATCCACTGGATAGTTGTGTGGTAGTAATAAATTTGCCCTTTTTTATTGTGCGGCATGCATATATGCGTTGTGAATTATTTTAATGAACTGGGACAATGTCGTCCCCCCCCCCCCCCCCCGATATGTTCAGTGTTCTATTATGGATACAATATGATTAGATGAGATTTCTAAATCATTGTATATTCTCTTTCTTTACATTTACTTACATTTCACATCTTATTTGCACTGCGTCCTGTGGACAATTTCATCTCATAGTGAGACTTGTGAGAGCTCACTATAATAGCAAGATCTCACACTGACTAGATAGTGAGCTGCAGCACGTTATGGGGGAGCAGGGGTTTATGGGGGAAGCAGGGGCTTATGGGGGAGCAGGGGCTTATGGGGGAGCAGGGGCTTATGAGGGAGCAGGGGCTTATGAGGGAGCAGGAGCTTATGGGGGAAGCAGGGGCTTATAGGGGAACAGGGGTTTATAGGGGAACAGGGGCTTATGGGGGAGCAGGGGCTTATGAGGGAGCAGGGGCTTATGGGGGAAGCAGGGGCTTATGGGGGAGCAGGAGCTTATGAGGGAGCAGAGGTTTATGGGGAGCAGGGGCTTATGGGGAGCAGATATTTGTGCAAACATTGTCACTTTTGTTCTTTCTGCATCAGGCCTCGCTGCTTTTTCAAAAAGGAGGCATCATGGCTGTCCTGGACCAGCAAATGTATATAATTCACTCCAAAATCTAGTATAAAATATGCCAGAAATCTAGGTTGGGTTAGACCGGGTATACATTTTTCTGAAGGCGCACGAAGGACCCGGGAGATGGGCACGAGCGCCTCTTGATTTATTAAGCACACGGCACACCAGGGGAGACTGTACTAGGCCCGATATTGGAAATGCCAGACTTAGTAAATTTCTCCCTATAGTTTATCATCAGAATGGCAGTAGAGTTACAGCGGCAGTGAGAATATATTTGTATCATGCAGCTTCTTTAACACCGGAGCGAATACAACTTAATTTTATAGGAAATGTTTGGGGAGAAAAGGGAAAAAAAAATGTTTCCATCTTGAAGAGTACCTGCACTTTTACTTTGGAGCACTCCTGCTCCGTCGGCCGTTTTCGGATCCTTCCGGCAGATGAGGACGGCCCCATATAGAGCTGTATGGAGCCAAAAATGGTTGTTGGAGCAGCAGTGCTCCAAAGCAAAAGTGCAGGTCCTCTTTAAGTAATCTGTTCAATCAATTTGTACCCCAAGAATTAAAGGTTTCAATTCCGCCATGAATAACGATCCCAATTAGATGTACAACATTTAACATCGCTATAGCACTGAGATCCCACTTATTTGTCCGAGCATTTTCATTTATCAACTTATGATGTTTTTATCTCAAGTCCCAAGAGGTTTTGTGCGGTTTCCTTAATTTCCCTGTATATGTGCTCCTAGAATCAGAAGACTACCAGAAGACTAAAGGTTCCTCACATGGGCTCTGATATAATGGGACCCGTCCACATGGTCCAGAAGGGACCGAAGCCACCTGGCCCTGATAGTAAAGCAGGTCACGCACTTGGTTTTTGGGTGTCGGTCACCTTTGGCATGCATCTAATACCCCATGTACTCCTGTAGTATCACCAGTATTATCCACATTACACAACTGGTTCTACCATCTCCTTTCTAAAACTCAGTAGACCAAATCAACATCAAACTCAATGATCATAAATACATACCGATCAAAGTGACATTAAATGCTTCCTTTTTGGATGTGTTATTCAAGAAAGTAACTTCAGTGACATAGAGTCCGCAATTATTTGCCTTCATATCATTGATGCCCAGAACTGTTCCATTACAGAATAGCTTGTATTTGCTGTTAAGACTGTCACATAAGGATCCCGTCGGAGGACATCGTCACATGCCTTATGTAAGTAATTTCACCTCCCCTCCTGGTTCGGATCCGTGACGGGAGGTGAAACTTTAGCTTTTTTTTACTTTTACATGATCGCCGTTCTCATTTGGAAAACGGCGATCACGTAACCAATACCCATGTACTGCAGCCCCCTGTGAGATCTCCAGGCTTTCGGCTATATTTAGTAGCCAGGTGCGGGGAGATTTTAAATTACCCCAGCAATCTGTGGCTTTTGCGGATTTGTCCGCCACTTTGGTGACAGGTGTCTGAGCAGAAGCCGGGGTAAGGTCCATGGATAAATCTGGGGGCCTTAGGTACCTAATTTTATCTTCCCTCACAAAATGATTCATGAGGGAAGATTAAACAAACTTTTTTTCTTTTAACAATTTTTTAAACTTTTTTTAAACTTTTACATGATCGTTGTTATCCATTGTATAGCAGAGATCATGTGACCAAGAACCACATACAGTGGTTCCCGGTGACAGCTCACTGCTTTTGGCTGCTCATACTAGCCGGGAGCAGGGAGTTTTTAAATTTCCCGGGCATACCGAGCCTCTGCGCATGTACGTGATGTAATGACATCTGGCGCACATACCGGTGTCAGGTCGTACAGGACCAGAACGCTGTGGAACAATGCGCAGAATGGGGGTAAGTATTCTTATCCTGTGGAAAGTGTATCTGATGAAAGGAAAGATTTCCCCACCGTGCATTTCCCGTAAGCACTGTGTGTCCAGATAAAGAAATAGACACATTTGTTGTGATAGAAAGCAGGCTTAAGAGACATTCACTGGTTTACGGTAAGCCAAACTACCTCTTAAAGCGATATGTCATGTACACGGAGAGTGAGGGGGGGGGGGGCGATACCTATCGATCCCACCTCTGTCCCTGATTATTCGGGGATAAACTATGCCGCTACCAACCATCATGGCAGAACCTCGATCGATCCTTCTAGTGTGATTGCAAGCTTGGAGTCATTAGAATACAGGCTAATTTGTATCCAGCTTTCATGGGCTTGTGCATGCATGTGCAGCGAAAGCTCAACTCACCACCTGCTGAGGGCGTGGCCTGACTGAAGAAGAAGATGGACGCACTGTGCTAGGCTCCGTCTTACCCTAGCCTTAAGCTACTATTCACAGCTTACCAGCAGCAGATACAAACTCCTGGAAAGGAACCCACAACTCAAAGATGCCAAAGCGGAGAGCGTTCAAAGTCCCGCCACAGAGAGTCTCGGACTTCTTCCCTGTGATAGCCGACAAGATTCCAGAGAGCCCCCCTCCCCCACAAAATCAGCAGCCAGCGAGGAGGAAGAGAGGAGATCCAGTGGGACTACAACGGACACAAAGGTACCCACAGCCAGTGAAGAACTGCTACAACTCACACGGACAAGCCCGACACAGGGAATGGTGAGTGACAGGAAAGGAGAGGGAGATGCAAGACATTTCGGGCAGCTAACATGGCGCTGGTGCGCTCCCCGACCCCCATCCAACCCCCCCCCCCCCCGTTCTCTGCACAGCTAGTGACAGGAGCACATAGCAGCAATAAAGATGAGGCTGCAGGATCCGCTATAAAGCATAGAGAGGAGACACTTGAAAGTCTAGGTCATAAGGCGCTGGCGTGCTCCCCAACCCCCCTGCACTCTGCACGGCTACTGACAGGAGCACGTGGCAGCAATAAAGATAAGGCTGTAGGATCAGCCATAAAGCATAGAGAGGAGACCCTTGAAAACCCAGGTCATAAGAAAGATGAATTCTATAATCATACAGAGCCATCAGCTTCTCTCTCACTAGGCAGACAAGCTATGAAATTCTCCACAGTTCCATACACTACTCCCCCCTCTCAAACCTCATCTCCCTCAATGAGCCCAGAAAAACAAAGGCTCTCTGCACCTTTCCCGCTACAATATCCTGTTGGGGAAGAGGAAGATTTTATTACAAAGGTCCCTACATCTAGCACTCCGACCAAAGAGGACTTTATTAAAAATATGGTTATTGCTTTGAGAGGTTCTCTACAGAATGATATAAAACATATCTCTTCTGCATTTTATAACTCACGTCAAGAGTTAGGGGAACGTACTGACCATGTTGAAGACAAGATGGAGGAGGTTTTATCCTCGCACAATAATCTAATAGACGCTCATTATGCCCTGGAAGAAGAAGCATCTTCTCTTAAACATAAATTGACAGATCTCGAGGAAAGAAACAGGAGAAATAATATTAAACTCAGAGGGATCCCGGAAAATATTGGCCAAAAAATGTTCTTTGCAAACTAATAGCGAGGCTTTTACCAAACTCCATGGAGCAGGATCGCATAATAGACAGGATACATAGACTACCTAAACCGAAGTTCTTACCAGCAGATACTCCACAAGACGTAATTGCGAGAGTTCATTTTTTCCATGTTAAAGAGGCATTAATGTTTGCCTCGAGGAAACCAATACCCAGCCCATACTCCAATATCTCTATTTTTGCAGATCTCTTATCATTCACAATTCAAAAGAGGAAGACCTTCGCTTCTATAACCACAGCATTAAGAGCAGCTAACATTCCATATAGATGGGGCTTCCCAACAAAATTACTTGTGCATAAAAAATAGTGCACTTTATGTCATTGCAACACCATGTGAAGGAGAAAGAATTCTTGACAAGTGGGGAATATCGAGGTCGGAAGATTACTAAAACACTAATTCGCTGCGAGAAAATAGATCACCTAGATCCATCTCTCGACCCTCACCCACCTCGCCCAAAGAAGTCCACTTAGGAAGATCATAAACATGAGACCGAATGCCTGGTTATTACTGTTTGGTATGACTACCAAGTTTGCTAACAATGTTATTAAGTTTCCATTGCAGGGTATATTACTACATTTTCGTAAGTGTTATGGCGGTCAGAATTATGTCACAGAACACTGAGGGACTGAACTCCCCCTTCAAAAGAGCAATGATTTGGAGAGATGTAAAAGAAGCAAATATAGATGTGGTGTCCTTGCAGGAGACGCACTTTGCAATCACGGCGTGCCCAAATTTCACTAATAAAAAAATTTCCCCAGATATTCATGGCATGTGCGAGGAAGAAGCAAGCAGGAGTATTAATTGCTCTTAGAGAAAACGTAAATTTTGTATAGAAAGAATAGGTGGTAGACGTAAAAGGTAGATTTATCTTCTTGGTTGGTACTTTAAACGGACAGATGACCACCCTAGTAAATATTTATGCCCCCAATAAAGCTCAGATTTCATTTCTAAGCAAAACAATGAGGAAGATTGGAAAGATTCAAAAAGGGAAATTAATAATTTGTGAGTACTTCAACATCATACCTGACAAGCCAATTGACTCTATAGCAAGCAATAGAACATCGCCCACATTAAATCCATGGTTACATATAGAAAATCTATGCGATACATTTAGATGCTGTAGTGTCCCAGAACCCGAGTCCTTGTTACACCCCAGTGCAAAGTTGTCATGTGGTTTCATAAAGCATATTTTTCACAATGCATTATAATATATATTGTTTGTATTTTGCAATGCGCTGTCTTATATTTGCAGAACCTTGCATATCTCAGGCTATGCAGAGATACAAGGGTTAAATTGTACAGATGAGATGTGATTTTGGTTATCAAGCAGCCCCTCAGCAGATGTTGCAGAGTTCCACATCCCCCCCAAGAAGGTGGGAGGGACCCGACAGCAAAAGGAGTCAGTTATCTCTTGGAGGGGGAAGGGGGCTGAGGAACATGTGAGCCAAGAACACAGGGCAGACAGAGAGAGCTCCTGGGATCTTAACCCACTCTGCCATTTTTTGTGCCAGTCCACGCTGTGAAGGGGATTATTGTGTAATGAGCTCTGATGAAGCGAGACAGAGCTGGAGCGAAAGACAGAGAGGATAAGTTGTACAAGGACCTCCCTGCGTATGCTGTTTCTAACTTTTGGTGGAGAGCAGTATTGGTCAGCTAGCACCCTGATGAAATTGTCCCCGCATGCGTCCTTCCAGGTACCGCGTGACGGAACGGAATTGTGAGTACCAAGTGAAAATTGTAATGCAATGTGAATGGAGCCCCACAGCAGAGGTTAATCTAAACTGGACTGTGTATATCGAGAATTGAATCTAACTGTTAGCAAAGATATTCCTGCTACAAGCAAAGTAAGAGACATTCCCAAGAGCATCATAGACTGCATCGTCAATAACTCTGCTGAAGGAGCCACCTTTAAAGTCACGATAACCAAATGATCATCCATCCACGGCTTATTTGTAATACCGCATGCTATACTTTGATTGACTTGTAACCTGGAATGTACATAAGCAATTGTAGTAAAGTTAAAGCTGTTTCACGAAATCCCAGTGTCAGAAGTCCATCCTGCACTCCGTATAACTGAAGCAGCTCCCTTGACAAAAGGGTATGGTGTGGAACCCGGGACCAGCAGGTTAGTGAAGCCACCCTGCCACGTTACATGAGAACTATAGCCCTTGTTAGCCTGTTGTATTAACCCCCGGTGCACCACAATGCCTTAACTCTTCATCTAAAGAATTTACATATTACTCACCATGACACAAAACATTCTCAAGGACAGACTTGTTCTCGGTGGACAAATGGACCCTTCCACTAATCCAAACTCCCGAAATTGGCCAAACCACGTAGTCAAATACCCACCTATTATACTAAAGCCTAAACTGGGTAGTTCTCACAACAACACAAAAATATGGCACACTGATTTAACCTTCCTTAAATCCCCTAAGAATCAAACAATAATTAAGGAAGTTTTAAAGGAATACTTTGATTTAAACTGAAGCCCTGAGATCGGGAATGACATTTTATTGAATGCGCATAGAGCAGTGATCAAAGGATCACTGATAAAACTTAGTATACAACATAATGAAAATAAAAGAAAACTTATAGATGAACGCCTAGATAAAATAAAAAGACTGGAGCAGGAATTGCAGGGTCCGTCTCCTAATAAGCAGCAAGAAGACTTGATGTCACTTAGGCGCTCTCTGAGGTCAATACTCCTGGATAATTTCAACAAAGACACTACATACTGGCGGGCAAACTTCTACTCATACATGGATAAACCGTCGAACTTTATGGCCACCCTTACTAAGCCAAAGCGGGTTAAAGCTAAAATTCTATATATAAGTAAAAAAGAGGACCCTAAATTAAATATTTTCCACCCTCGACAGATTGTAGAAGAATTTAAAGATTTCTATGCCAAGCTATACAACTTGAAGGATAATATTTTTACGCCACAACCCAACTCGATTATTATTAACAAGTTTTTAGACAAAACAGCCCTCCCTACTCTAGGCACTAAAGCGCAGGAACTGGATAAACCCATCTCTATTACAGAGGTGATGAAAGTGATTAACGGTTTAAAAAGTTTCAAATCTCCTGGACCAGACGGGTTTCCAAGTGAATACTATAAATTGTTTTTCCCAAATCTGTCACCTCACCTCATTAAACTATTTAACAATGCGATGCTGGAAGGATCATTGCCCATAGAGATGTTGCAAGCGATTATTACCATTCCAAAACCGACGAAGCCTCCCAAAAAACCCGGTTAATTTTAGACCAATATCACTTCTTAATTCGGACACAAAAATCTATTCCAAAATTTTAGCCACAAGACTCCTAGAGGTCCTACCACAAGTGATTCATAAAGATCAAGTAGGCTTTACTAAAGGTAGACGGGCAGCGGATTGTACAAGGAGGACTTTGAATCTTATGGCAATGCTGGAAAAGAGTCGGGCGCCTTCTCTCCTCCTTGCTCTGGATGCTAAGAAGACATTTGATAGACTACACTGGGGATTTGCATTTGCAACTCTCAAAAAGTTTGAAATGGGGAACACTTTCCTGCGGGCCGTTCGTGCTTTGTACTTTTCACCATCCGCAAGAGTCCTGGTGGATGGAGTTTTGTCTTCATCATTCAATATAGCAAATGGAACACGCCAGGGGTGCCCTCTCTCCCCATTACTGTTCATAATGGTCATGGAAACGCCGGCGGAATTGATTCGAACCTCAGCAGAGATAAGAGGAGTACCTCATAGGTATAGGCAACACAAAATTGGATTATTTGCAGATGACGTGTTATTAACTTTAACAGACCCGCTTAATTCTCTGAGAAACGTGTCAGAAAACATTGTTATTTGGTAAAGCATCCTACCATAAATTGAATAAAGATAAACCAAATATTCTGGGAATCAACGTAGATAAACAACTAAGATTAGATATTCAGAGAGTTTGCCTTCCAATAGCATTCTGAAATCCCTTATTTGGGCATAAAACTATGCTATCCACTATCTAAGATTGTGCCGGCTAACTTAGAACCTTTGCTTTTGTCCACACAAAAAGACTTGGACCAAATAGAGAAAAAGGAGCACTCCTGGTTTGGGAGAATTGCTTTATATAAAATGTTAATACTCTCATAAATCCTATACTTCTTCCGTACTCTACCTTACCCAATTCCACAAACCATAGTGTCGGGATTTCAAAAACAATTGATGACATTTATTTGGAACAACAAGAAGCCTAGAGTGGCAGCCCAAATTCTATATCAACATTGCAGGCAAGGGGGGTTGGGAGTTCCAAATCTGCATTCCTATTACTAAGCGACTGTTCTAAATCAAGCCTCATCGTGGCTGGGAAACTCCGAGATGCTGACTTGGAGCCATATGGAAAAACATTTAAATAAACATAGACTACTAGACGCTCTTTTCAAGGCATATATGATGGGGGCTTTTTACCCAAAACTTTCGCTTCTCGAGGGAATTCAAGACATGTCACCACCTATGTTAGCAACCTTGCAAGCCTAGAATACCTATGTATATAAATTGAAAAGCTCCCCGAGAAACCAATGAATTCATGAATGGGTGTGAGTGAGGGCTGGCCTCTGATTGGTCAGGCTGTGACCATTCAGAGGCATCTTATTCAGCAGGCGGGGATTTTAAATCCCCGGCTGCTGAATACTACTCACAGCTGTTCAGAGCAGTTCAGGAGAACTGCAGCCTGCCGCGCTGAACTCCGTCTGCCGGCACCAGGTGAGTATATATATATTTTTTATTTTTACACATTTCTGGATGAATTGCAGGAAAGGGCTTATATATTTAACCCCTTTCCGACAATTCATCCCGCGATCGCCGGCAGCCCATTGCATTCAGTGGAGTCGGCTGTATTGCCGGTTCCATTGAATTCAATGGGCAAACATCGTTCTTCTCTGTCACAGCTGTTACAGCTGTGGCAGAGAAGAAGGATTTGTCTTCTATATGTTCTCAATGGGGTTGGCGCTGCTGCCGCCGGCCCCATTGAGCGCATATAGAAAAGATTTCTCAGGGAAGAAAGTTAAAGTAACCCGAACATCCGAACATCGTGTGGTGTTCGTTACGAATAACGAACATCCCGAACACCCTAATATTCGCCCGAGCATCAAGCTCGGACGAGTACGTTCGCTCATCTCTAATAAACACCAAAAATGGACATATTATAGTCCTACTGGACCTTCAGTACAATTGTGCCAGTTATCAAGAAGTGTATCCAGAGCACTGGCTCAATCAGCAGTACTGTAATTGAGTTCTGCAAAGCTAATGCAAAATTTATGGTGGTTATGCATTACAAAACAGAATCATGGCTGTTCTTCATTGAACAGTATGCATCTTTATTTGAAATCTCAAGGTCTTTTGGAAACGTTGTGATTATCAATAGATGAGGGTTTATCTATCTAAGCAGATGTTAAGATCACTGAGCTCATTATATTCCTAATGATCTGCTGATATCAAGCGGTGCAACGCATTGAAGTAACATATAAATCTCATTCTATGAATCACTTCCTAAGTTGTTATCTGGCACCTTAGTCACGTTAAGTTAGTTTCGTCTACCCAATCTACAATACCTATATAATGGGAGAGTGATTGGATTTTGCTCGCACCCCGTTTCCTGATATCAATATATATGCCTAGGTTAGGCAGATGTTTGGATGTGACCCCTTATTAGATCCAATGAGCCTGTACCATCAGTACCCCTATAGGCTCATTAATTGGAGCTCTATCGTTTACTGTGAGTGCAGATAACTTCACGTGTGTTACATGTTTTCATGTGTATTTGTTGTCCTTACCCAAAAATAGTACAACAACTTCTCATTTCTCTTGGAGGACCCCTGTGCCCGTTATTGTTTGTTTTTTTAACAATTTATCAGTAAAATTTATATTATAAGTTTGTCTAGTCTGTGAAGGGTTGGTTTTAATATATGGAGTGGACCATAGTGATGGTCTCTGATTATCCTGCAAGCAGTGAAGTTCCAGCTCCACCAAGAGTTTGGGACTTGCTTGATGGGTCAGATCCACCATGTGCTTCAGGTGTGACACAATCCAATACAATTCAAAGTCAGGGAGCCCAATATTACCACATCTCTTTGTTTCAATAAGGGTTGCATGTTTTCCTGCAAGATGAATTTTGCCACGAGATGAAGCAATTTGGCAGAGAAAACCTGTGGGACTATTAGTAAGGTTTAAAGTACATATAGTATTTTGGGTAAGCTTACCATTTTGATTAGCTTCTTCCTGCTAAACCAGGAGATTGGCAGGGAGCAACAGGAGGTGAGTTCCTTTTCAATTTTACCAAGTAGGGGCACAACATTTAAATTGTATATATCCTTGAGACTCAATGTTTATATTTAGCAGTTCTGATTTCAAGAGATTTAACTTAAAGGGGTTGTCCCGCGAAAGCAAGTGGGTCTATACACTTCTGTATGGCCATATTAATGCACTTTGTAATGTACATTGTGCATTAATTATGAGCCATACAGAAGTTATCAAAAGTTATTCACTTACCTGTTCCGTTGCTGGCGTCCTCGTCTCCATGGTCGCCGTCTAATTTTCGCCGTCTAATGGCCAAATTAGACGCGCTTGCGCAGTCCGGGTCTTCTCCTCTTCTCAATGGGGCTCCGTGTAGCTCCGCCCCGTCACGTGCCGATTCCAGCCAATCAGGAGGCTGGAATCGGCAATGGACCGCACAGAAGCCCTGCGGTCCACCGAGGGAGAAGATGCCGGCGGCCATCTTCAGCAGGTAAGTAAGAAGTCACCGGAGCGCGGGGATTCAGGTAAGCGCTGTCCGGTGTTCTTTTTTAACCCCTGCATTGGGGTTGTCTCGCGCCGAACAGGGGGGGGGGGGGGTTGAAAAAAAAAAAAACGTTTCGGCGCGGGACAACCCCTTTAAAGTTAGATATTTGACCGAAATTTTTGAACTTTTGTAAGATGGCAAGTATTGAGGTTCTAGGATCTGTGATGAAGAACAGCATATCATCTGCATGGGAGGCTGATTTATGTTCTCTGGGGCCACATGACATACCTGTTATTTTGTCTGATTTTTCCCAGGAGTGTCCCTATAGTTAGACCAAATGGTAGAGGGGACAGAGGGCATCCCTGTGTAGTTCTGTTGTTGATCTGGACTTAGGGGGGGAAATTCAGAGTTTATTTTAATTCTTGCTGAGGGAACAGTGTACAGGGCCATAATATTTTCAATAAATATTTCTGGAAAACCAAATTTCTGAAGGGACAATTTGAGGACCAACCAATCAATCTCGGCGTCAGTGGTGAGGAGGGCTAGCGAGAATTTATGATGGGCTTGGTGTGTCAAATTGAGTAATTGTGAGGTGTTATCCTTTTCTACTCTATTCGGAATGAAGTCCACTTGTTCGGGGTTGATCAAACAGGCAGAACTAATTATATTCTGTTGGCTAAGATCTTAGCATATAATTTAACATTGTTGTTAATTAAGGATATGGGCCTATAGCTACTACATAAAGTAGCCTCTTTTCCCTCCTTGTGGATTAAGGTTATATGAGCCATCAACGCGTCTTTTTGAAAAGGATTTCCAACACTGATGGAGTTGAAATAGTGTACTAGATGTGGGGAAAGAGTTTAAAAATACGATCCGGGCCTGGGTTTTTCCCATTCAGGGCTGTCTGGATGCTTTCCCCTAAAAAATTGTTTTTTAGAGAGATTGCAGTTGACTTGATGCTATGCTAGGGATGTTAACTGCATCCAGAAAGTTGTCGACATTTTTGGTGTTTAACTGCTAATGACTCTATGGGGTTTTAGATATAATATACACTACCGTTCAAAAGTTTGGGGTCACCCAAACAATTTTGTGTTTTCCATGAAAAGTCACACTTATTCACCACCATGCGTTGTGAAATGAATAGAAAATAGAGTCAAGATATTGACAAGGTTAGAAATAATGATTTGTATTTGAAATAACATTGTTTTTACATCAAACTTTGCTTTCGTCAAAGAATCCTCCTTTTGCAGCAATTACAGCATTGCACACCTTTGACATTCTAGCTGTTAATTTGTTGAGGTAAGCTTGAGAAATTGCACCCCATGCTTCTAGAAGCATCTCCCACAAGTTGGATTGGTTGGATGGGCACTTCTGGCGTACCATACGGTCAAGCTGCTCCCACAACAGCTCAATGGGGTTCAGATCTGGTGACTGCGCTGGCCACTCCATTACCGATAGAATACCAGCTGCCTGCTTCTGCTGTAAATAGTTCTTGCACAATTCGGAGGTGTGTTTAGGGTCATTGTCCTGTTGTAGGATGAAATTGGTTCCAATCAAGCGCTGTCCACTGGGTATGGCATGGCGTTGCAAAATGGAGTGATAGCCTTCCTTATTCAGAATCCCTTTTACCCTGTACAAATCTCCCACCTTACCAGCACCAAAGCAACCCCAGACCATCACATTACCTCCACCATGCTTAACAGATGGCGTCAGGCATTCTTCCAGCATCTTTTCATTTGTTCTGCGTCTCACAAACGTTCTTCTTTGTGATCCAAACACCTCAAACTTGGATTCATCCGTCCACAACACTTTTTTCCAGTCTTCCTCTGTCCAATGTCTGTTCTTTTGCCCATCTTAATCTTTTTCTTTTATTGGCCAGTCTCAGATATGGCCTTTTCTTTGCCACTCTGCCCTGAAGCCCAAAATCCCGCAGCCGCCTCTTCACTGTAGATGTTGACACTGGTGTTTTGCGGGTACTATTTAATGAAGATGCCAGTTGGGTACCTGTGAGGCGTCTGTTTCTCAAACTAGAGACTCTAATGTGCTTATCTTCTTGATTAGTTGTGCAACGCGGCCTCCCTCTTCTTTTTCTACTCTGGTTAGAGCCTGTTTGTGCTGTCCTCTGAAGGGAGTAGTACACACCGTTGTAGGAAATCTTCAATTTCTTAGCAATTTCTCGCATAGAATAGCCTTCATTTCTAAGAACAAGAATAGACTGTCGAGTTTCAGATGAAAGTTCTCTTTTTCTGGCCATTTTGAGCGTTTAATTGACCCCACAAATGTGATGCTCCAGAAACTCCATCTGCTCACAGGAAGGTCAGTTTTGTAGCTTCTGTAACGAGCTAGACTGTTTTCAGATGTGTGAACATGATTGCACAAGGGTTTTCTAATCATCAATTAGCCTTCTAAACCAATGAGCAAACACATTGTACCATTAGAACACTGGAGTGATAGTTGCTGGAAATGGGCCTCTATACACCTTTGTAGATATTGCACAAAAAACCAGACATTTGCAGCTAGAATAGTCATTTACCACATTAGCAATGTATAGAGTGCATTTGTTTAAAGTTAGGACTAGTTTAAAGTTATCTTCATTGAAAAGTACAGTGCTTTTCCTTCAAAAATAAGGACATTTCAATGTGACCCCAAACTTTTGAACGGTAGTGTAAATCTGTATAAAATGCATGAAAATTTTGGGAAACGCCTGAGGTTTTGTGATATAATTTATCATTTTTATCTTTGATTGTGGGAATAAATGCCTTAGCGTTCTGAGTTTTGTCTAGGGCTGTGAGCTGCTTACCGCATTTGTCTGAGAGGGCATAATGTTTATGTTTCGCAAAGAAGAGGTACTTTTCAGATTTTTGGTTGAGGGGTTCCTTTAATTTGATGCGTAAATTAAACAGATGTTTCTCATGTTGTAGTGAGACCGCTTCCTTGTTACAGGATTCTATAAGATTAATCTGCTCAAGGAGGGAAGTGACAGCTCTTTCTTTCTCCTTTTTCTTTCTTGCACCCAGTTCAATTAATAAACCTGGTATTACAGCCTTTTGGGCCTCCCAAAGAATGGTGGAGCTGTAAGGCTCCAGAGCATTCTCCCTGAAATAATGCTGAAGGCCTCTGTGAATATATTCAATCTCCCCCTTGTTATTTAATAAACTAGCATTTAAGAGCCAGTTGGATGCAGATCTTCTCCTGGGGGCGACTGACATCCTCCTAAAAATAAGGGGATGATTCGAGAAACGAATAGGGTCATAAAATGTTTTGGTGATTGAATCCAACATGGAGTGTGTGATGTCGAAATAATTTATTCTCAAGTATTTTTTGCGAACTAGGGAGTAAAAGGAGAAATTCTTTGTGTCTGCGTTAAGCGCTCTCCAAGGGTCGACCAGGTGGAGATCAGCTGACAATTAAAAAAAATAATAATTTGGGAAAAGTGACCACTGAGGAATCATTTGAAGTATCCAGGGTGGGGTTGAAAGGGTCTAATATAATATCCCCCTCAAAGGACACATGTAGATGGTTAATGACACTAGCAAAGAAGGAATGCTGGTGAGAGTTAGGGGCATAAACATTAGCTAAGGTAAATATCCTGTCGCCAATTTTACAATTGTCAAAAATCAACCTACCCTCTGGGTCCGATATGGTGTTTATCATTTGAAATGGCACTTTTTTAAGTAAGGCTATTGCTACCCGTCTATGCCTTTTCAGTGGCGTAGAGGCATTGATGCATTGGGTGAAGAATTGATAATAGGGGTGTAGTTTTTTTTTTAATGCGTTTCTTGAGAAAAGATTATATCAACACTTTTTTTTTCTAGTTAATTCAATATTTGAGACCTTTTTTGCAGTATGTTAATGCACTTTACATTGAATGAGGCTAGATAGAGGTCAGCCATAAGTAGGATTATGGGAAGTACTTTTCAAAGTAAAAAGCATCTGCAGAACTGTAATAAAGGCTCAAAACACAATTAAATACTAACATAAAACTGTAATCAGCGGCTTCCATTGGGCCGGTAAAGAACAAAGACATTGCAAACTTTTTGCTGCTGGACCAGATTTTAGGGACAGAGTCCCATCTAGTACCAGATTATCAAGCAAGAATTAGAAAAATTGTGGGGACATGGAAAGGCACAGTAAGTCAATGACTCCCAGCGTAGTCTGCTACCTGTAAGAGATCACTATCTGAATCTTAAGGTGGGGCTAGCAGAGATGAGGATCTGTCTTCACCTGTGATGTTCCTAGTTCTTGATGGTTTTGAAATTTCAATTGTGAGCCTTTTGAGAAATTTCTCGATATCCAGGCACCTGTTAGGTGTTTTAGTATTTTTGCTTGCTTACGTGTTGGAAACTCTAGGATTATTCCCTATTATGTCTGCTTTCAAATATCACTAAGCGGGGAGAGAGATCGTATTTGTTCACATTAGTAAATTGCTAGCACATGGATGTTTTTGAAAAAGCAAGACCATAGTAGACTGAAATGCATTACACTTTGAGTCGGGAAGTTTAAGTTTTAGCGTTGTTGGTTGGAAATTATGACTTATTTGTAGGTGAAGGAGTTTACTTTCTGGGAAGTTAAATCAGATCTATGAAAATACTCTGTGGGGAATCAATATATTGTGGATTGCTGCAAATATCGATTTCAGCCACTAGGTGGTGCTGCAGTCCCCTAGATAGATGTCATCATAATAAGGCTTATATGTAGTGGAGGATGAATAGAGGTCTGTTACTACCAGGGAATTAAGCTGGGTCTGTTCTGCAGTGACTCAGGATAGTTCAATCAGTACCCCTTTTATTTGGCAGGTATTTGACTAAATATATTGCTGGCCCCTTTTTCAGTCAGACTTCTGCTAGTAACTTGTGTGGGCTCCAGCAAGGGGCTTTAATTTTAATTCCTGCCTGGGTCCCTCAGGTAAACCCTCAGCAGTATGTGGGAGTGAAGGAGGAGGTGCTGCAGCTGCTTCTCTCTCCCTGCCTTCTGTCTCCTGGATCATGGAGATATTTCCTAGCCCCTTGTCTCCTCTTCTCTCCCATCCCCTCCTGGATGAGGACAAGGCTCCAGGCCTTCTCCTCTAGGGCTCTAAAATGGCAATCGCTTTAATGGAAAGGCGCAGTTTTTGCAGGAACCGGCGCCTGACACCTCACAGACGCTGACTCCAGAAGGCAGCCGGCACAGGGCAGGTCTTATGAGTATGAGGTGGTGAGTATGAGGGAGAACCAAGCCTGCAGTGCTGAAGGACACCGCAATCAACTCCTTCACAAGTGGAGGGTGGGTTACCTGGTGCTTCCACTGCCCCATCCCAGTAGCACAAGGTGAGAGCGCCGAATTCCTCTGGCCGCGTGGCCCTCTAACGCAGTCCAGAGATGTAGATGCCTGAGCTGACTGGGCAAGGCCGCGACCTTCTGGTCCGCAGTGCCGTGCTAGAGGTACCTCGGGGAGCACCACAAGAGCAAAGGAGAGTGTCCAGAGGGCACAGGCAGGTAATCGGACACTTCCTTTCTGCAGGATAACGTGTAACTCTCATGAATTATAGGATTTAATGGCGGAGCTCAGCTGCATGCATCTCCTTCCTTGGCATGCCAAGTCACGCCCCTGTGTGAGTGCGTTTTATTCAGCTGGGCACAACAATTCTGAAAATATAATTCATATTTGGCTAGGACCTTCACACGACAAATAAAGGCCTATTAAAACAGGACGAGTGTCAGGCAAACAATGCCCGACACTCGTCCCTGTGTTTCCATGCTCCTGCACTGGAGCTAGCAGAGCTGGCTGGGTCAATGAGTGGCCAGCAGGGGGGCGGGGCAGTGCAGGAGATTTCTCTCCTCTCTCTCTACCCCGCCCCTCTACATTGGGATACACAGCAGCCATTTGCTACAGAACGGCGGCTGTTTAAACTGCACGATGAGCAATGAGCTTCATTGCTCATCTTTTATGCTCATCGCTCATCGCGCAGTTTAAACAGCGGCCGTTCATAGGCGAACGGACACTCTGTTATCTCAATAGAGGGGGGATGGGGAGATAGAGGAGAGAAATCTCCTGCACTGCCCCACCCCCCTGCTGGCCGCTCCGTGTGCGAGCCAGCTCTGCTAGTTCCCGTGCAGGAGCACGGGAGTGCGGAGACACAGGGACAAGTGTCGGGCATCGTTTGCCCGACACTCATCCTGTGTAAATGGGCCTTAACTATTATTAAAAGATTTGCCTAATCTGACTTTTCAGGTCCAGTGGGTCTGCTCAAAAGCTCTTTGCTACATGAATACATTTCTAAAACTTCATTAACTAATGTATGGTCATACCACTCAGTATCTTCATGCTAATACTATCCCTCAAATGTAGGTGGGAGAAGAATGGGGGGGGGGGGGGGTTACACCATAGCACAGCTCTTGTTCAGGAAAGTTGACACAATGGACCTTACAGTCTCTCTATTACACCTCCCTTTTTTGGATGGGCGATAGTGGTTGATCTTCACAGATCATTTCCAAAGCCATTACTGTTGCCTCATCATCTTCGTCTTGGATGCAGTCCATTAGCATTACCATGTTCACTTCTTTCTTATGCTGGATAGTGAAGTTGTAGGACTGCAGCACCAGAATTCAGCGTAGGAGCTTGCCATTTTCTCCGGCTACACAGTTCAACCAGCCAAGTGTGTTGGGATTCATGACTACTGTGAAGTTACGCCAATATAGATACGGCTGCAACTTCTGTAGGGCCCAGTCTATGGCTAAGCTTTCTTTTTTGACTATGGCATAGGCTACATCTCTGGGCAGGAGCTTGAGACTGAGGTAAAGCACAGGATGTTCTTCTCCCTTTGCATTTACCTGGCTGAGGATAGTGCCAAGGCTATAAGCGCAGGCATCAGTCTGCACCCTAAACCTCCTGGTGAAGTCTAAGTTCTGCGGAGTGCTGATAGGGCAATCTTTATGGCTATGCAGGACTGTTTACATTCTGAGGTCCAGCCCACCACCTTAGGCAGATTTTTCTTTGCCAGGTCAATGAGGGGCTTGGCCAGGGCACTGTAGTTTGGTAAAAACTTACGGTAGTAACTGGAAGTACCCAAGAAGGACATGACCTGCTTTTTGATTTTGAAGCTGTGAGAGGATCGGATGGTGTGTACCTTCCCAGGCTCTGGCTTCAGTGTTTTCCATGCTTCTGGCACTTCCAAGGCATAATGGTGAGACCTGCTGCCTGGATCTGCCTGAGCACCTGTGACAGGTGCTCCAGACGTTTCTCCCAAGTGGGTCTGTAAACATCAATGTCATCTAAGTATGCACCAGCATACTCCCCATGCCCCTCGAGCAGCTGATTCACCAAACGCTGGAAAATAGCCAGAGTGTTCTTCATGCCAAAGGGCATTACCTTGGACTCGTAGAGTCCGAATGGCGTGATGAAAGCTGACCTCCTCTGTGCCTCCTTGGTCATAGGTATTTACCAATACCTACGGCTCAAATCCATTATGGTGAGTTACCGGGCACTCACCAGTTTATCCAACAGGTCATTGATATGGGGCATCGGATAAGTGTCGGATATCACATTCAACCTCCTGTAGTCCACACAGAACTGGGTCGTCCGGTACTTTTTGGGCACCAGGACTGCAGGGGAGACGCATGCACTCTGGGACTTCTGAATGACACCCAGGCACAGCATCTCATCAATCTCCCACTTCATATCTCCCTGCACTCACAGGTGACTGCTTCCCAGAGTCCACACGGTGGACTGCCAACTGGGTCCTCCCGGGTTTCCCCGTATAGGTGGGTAGGAAGGGGAGCAGGGCCCTCCGCAGCTGGGACCACTGGTCCCTGGACAGATGCGGATTAAACTCTGAATCTTCAATGGATCTGCTGGCCTGGGCTGCGGCCAGCAGATCTGTCAAGACCTCTGTCTCACTATCCTTGGTTAGACTGCATAACGGCAAGACACAAGCACCCCTGTTCATGATGAACTTTCATCATGTTGATGTGGAAGACCCTCTGCTTCCTGCAGGCGTGGTCGATTGTGACCACTTACTTCACAGCATTGAGCCACTGGTGCACGATATATGAGCCTTCCCAATCAGCCTGACGCTTGTCTTGGGTCAGTAGGACTAAGACCAACACTTGCTGACCTACCTGGTACTCTCTCTCTCTGGCGTTCCGATCGTACCATTGCTTCTGGCTGGCTTGGGCCTACTCCATATTCTCGCGCACGAGTTGTGTCTATGCATGCATCTTATCGTGCAGCCGCACGACATAGTCGACGATGGACACACTAGAGGTGGGCACTTCTCTTTCCCAGGCTTCTCTTACCAGAGTCAGGGGTCCCCATACACTCCTCCCAAACAGCAGCTCAAAAGGTGAGAAACCCGTTGAGATCTGAGGTACCTCTCTGTAGGTGAATAGCAGGTGTGGGAAGTAACACTCCAAGTTGCATCCATGTGCCTCAACCAACATCTTCAACATCTGTTTCAGGGTGCCACTGAAGTGCCCACACAGAGCATTAGTCTGAGGGTGATATGGACTGGATACCAGATGTTGCACCTGCATTAGATTAATATCTTGGAGGGCAGAATCATGCCATAAAAGTTGGTTGCAGAAATCCCCATGATTATGAGTATGGCAAGCTCACAGGGAAAATGGTTGAGACAGTGTGTTCAAGAAACTGCCAGACTGGTGGTTGTCGAGCATGAAGACAAAAAGGCTTTAAAAATTTAAGGATGTCAAGCAATGTTAAAAAAAAAAGTGCTGGTATGAATCCAGAAGATTGCTTGGACAGTCGTGCAACTGGATCTTTGCCATGTGTTGGCTTCTGAGGACACACTCAGTTTCTACTTACAAAAATGCTTTTCAGTCTGTGTAAGAATGAATAACTGCTGCAGTTTGAAAGCATATAAACCCCTTCCCTCCCCATGATGTAAGGGTACATCATGGGAGCAGGGTACTTCCCGCAAAATGACGTACCCTTAAGTCATAGGGATAGCGCGAGATCATAGCAGATCTCGCGCTACCCTGCAGCGGGAGCAGTCTATCACTAGTAGCCGGCCTCCCACTGCGACAGCGGGGGGCATCGGAGATGCGCCCCCCCACTGTTAACCCCTTCCCTGCCACGATCTATGTAGATCGCAGCAGGTAAAGGGTTCACAGAGGGAGCGCGCTCCCCCTGTGACTTCAGCCATCGCAAGAGCCCGGCTGGTTGCTATGGCAACAGGATGCCAGATACGGCATCCTGTATTGTCATTGCCTAAGATAGCTGTAATAAGCGATAAGGCATGGCAGGAGAGAAGTCCATCCATGCCTTATCGCAGCAATCCTTAGTGCTGTAGTAAAAGTCCCTCAGAGGGACACAGGTAGTGTAAAAAGAAGAGCAAAATAAAGTACAAAAAACAAAAATGTTAAAAAAATGTTAAAAAAACTTTTTAAATGCTTTTTATATTTGGTATTGACGCGTCCGTATAATGAATTGAACACGCTTTTTATCCTGCACTGCAAAAAGCATTTAAAAAAACGCTAAAAAACATTTTGCCTCCCAAAAAACGCAATAAAAGTAATTAAAAAAATGTATGTACCCCAAAATGGTACCAATAAAAACTACAACTCGTCTCACAAAACATAAGCCCTCATAGAGCTCCGTACATGGAAAAATAAAAAAGTTACAGGACTTTGAATGCAGTGACTTTAGAAAAAAATAATAATATCCACAAAAAGGGTTTTTATTGTAGAAAAGTGGAAAAACCTAAAACAATTATAAGAATTTTGGTATTATTGTAACTGTACCGTTCCACAGAAAAAAAATGTAGTGTATCATTTATGCTGCATAATTAACCCCTTCCCTCCCCATTTCCGCAAAATGATGTACCCTTACGTCATAGGGATAGCGCAAGATCATGACAGATCTCGCGCTATCCCGCAGCGGGAGCCGGCTGTCAGTCACAGCCGGCCTCCCGTTGCAGCAGCGGGGGTGCATCAGAGATCTATGTAGATCACGGCATGGTAAGGGTTCACAGAGGGAGCGCGCTCCCTTTGTGAAGATGCCGGTCTCTAGCGATATAATCGCAGAGAGCCCGGCCTGTTGCCATGGCAACAGGATGCCAGATACAGGCGTCCTGTGTTGCCAGTGCCTGGGATCGCCTTATAAGCGATAAGGCATGGCAGGACAGAAGTCCTGCCATGCCTTATCACAGTGATCATCAGTGCTGTGCTTTAAGTCTCTCAGAGGGACACAAATAGTGTAAAAAAAAGATAATAAAAATGTACAAAAAAGAAAAATTAAAAAAAAACCCTATTTTTGTGCTTTTTCTCATATTAGCATAAAAAAAGGTAAAAAACAATTTAAATGGCACATATTGGGTATTAACGCGTCCATAATGACGTGTACAAAAAGATAAACATGCTTTTTATTTTGTACGGCGAAAAGCGTAAACAAAACGCTAACAAACAGAGGCAAAATGCTAATTTTTAGCATTTTGGCTCCCAAAAAATGAAATAAAAGTGATCAAAGCAGCCGTATATTCCTCAAATTGGTACCAATAAAAACTGCAGCTCGTTTCGCAAAACATAAGTACTCACAGAGCTCTGTGCATAGACAAATAAAAAAGTTACCGGACTTTGAATGCAGCTATAGAGAAAAAAAAAGATTTCCAAAAGAAGGGTTTTTACTGCAGAAAACTTGAAAAACCTAAAAAAGTATAAGAATTTTGGTATCGTTGTAACCGTACTGACCCGCAGAAAAAAAATGTAGTGTATTATTTATGCTGCATGATTAACGCTGTAAAAGACAAACAAGCCCTTATACGGCCGTGCCGACAGAAAAATAAAAAAGTTATGGCTTTTGAAAAATGGAGATGAAAATCCGCCAAAAATCGTTCTGTCTTTAAGCCCAAAATAGGCCATGTCCTTAAGGGGTTAACGCTTTAAAAAAAAAAAATCTATGGCAGAATTGATGCATTTTCTCTCCCTACAATCATAAAAAAATAATAAAACTTTTACAATGTGGTCTATGTACCCAAAAATGGTACCAATAAAAACTACAGTTCACCACGCAAAAAACAAGCCCTCATACGGCCGCGTCAACAGAAAAATAAAAAAGGTTTTGGCTTTTGAAAAATGGAGATGAAAAAATACCAAAAATCGTTTGGTCCTCAATGCCAAAATAGGCTGTGTGCTTAAGGGGTTAAGTGAAATACAGTAGGTGGAAAATGAAATGTTGGATAACAGATCGCAATGGAAAAAAATGAATGAAGTGAATGAAAGTGTCTTAAGAAGTGTATGTGTAGAATGTTCCTTGTTGTATTGTAATGATCAAGTGTATGTGTAGGATGTGGGATGTGCCTTGCTGTACTGTAATGATCAAGTATGAGCACAAAAGTTCAAAAAACTAGCCAAATTCAAAGGGTTGGAGCTAGATGATGTAAGGAAAGAGATTGTGCAATGGGTTTGTCACTTCTGAATCTGCAGCAAGTTTTTGCAGAGGTTCCAGAGGTGTTGTCGCTCCTGCAGGCATGGAAATTCTACATTCAGCACAAATCCTTCAGCTACCAAATTCACTAAGCATGAAATCGCCCTACTAGCACCCTTACATCCCAATCACAATAGTTCTAAATACAACTTAAATTCTTCCGCTAAATTTGGAAAGAGGGGAGGGAAGGAAGGGGCGGCAGGGGCAGATTTTAAGCACATGATTGTCTGCAATTAACCCTTTCCAATCCAATTTATATCCTGATTTTCATAGGGGGCTTACTCTTTTTCTGCTGTTATACAACGGCGCTATCTGCTGGCTAAAGCCAGTACTGCATGAGGTGACACATTGGATAGGCTCCAACAGAAGAGAGGCTGGCAATATACAGTAAGAGAACCCCGTCAGACGTCTTTCAACATCGGAGCTGTACAGCCTTAAATCATAATGTCTTCAGAGGTCAGACAGTGGATTGGAAGGGGTTAATAGAAGTGAAACTTGGGGTTTTGAAAATGTTGTTTAAACTTCCTAATGCAGATATAAACTGGGGTCGCTAAATTGTCTCCCTCACACATAAAATGCTAAGACAATTCCTAGTCAGCAACACTGCAGATGTGCTACAGGCTCTGCAAGACACTATTCACTTTCCCCCCCCTGATGGTCAGGTAACCCTCGGCTCTGAGATGGGCGAACAGTTAATTTGCTTGTTAAAATTTTTAGTCTTCTTGGAAAAAGCTAAGTCCATACCTCCTGCAGTTGTAACCCAGTTTATAAGGTCCCACAGACACTATGGGAGACTAGCAAGACAGAAATTGGGAAACTTCTGGTCCCACCTGTCTTGGTCAAGCTCAAAGAAGGGGCTTCCTCACATGCTTCAATACCCCCTATGTTCCACACAAAAGGCAACCATTGAAGTAACAATTAATGCCTTACTACAGGCCGGGGCCATAAAATTACGTTGAATCCTGCTGCATTATTTTCGCTTGGATTCAAGAGGGGGGGGGGGGGGGGGGACACCATAACCACTGAGCTGCCAGAATATACTCTGTATTTAAATCACTAGAGCCCACAGAACAACAAGATGTCCTATGTCAACATGATTGCATCTGAGCATGTTAAAGATGAACCAATTGGTAATGCAAATTTTGAGGGTTTTTTTATAGATTGTTCCAGATAGCATGAACATGGAAAAGCAGAATAGGTTATGCTATGATAGCCAATATTGGTAATCGCAGGGAAAACAACACTCCCTTCCTGGGACTATACTCGGGAGGCCCGGAGATAATGGCACTGACTGCAATGTGTAAACAGGCTTGAAGGTAAACACCGACTTGAGGTGCGCTCTTGGAATCACATACGATTTCGCACCCTTGTGGAGTAGTTGAAATCCTGTTGGATCATCGGGTAAACCAAACCAAAATGCAGAAGCAGTGCCTTTGTTGTACAAGGCTTTAGCTCTTCCCACACAGGTAGTTGTTATCAAAGTCCAGGCTCACACCTAGGAAGTAACTCCTGAGGCTCTAAAGACTCAGAGAGTACACACAATAGACAAACTCTCCTAGACTGAGATAACGGCTGCTAACCTCGTTGCACCCAAAAGCTGGTGTGGATATCTCTCTATGGCTTAAATTGCAGGAACAGGCCTCAAAGGGAGACAAGGAAGACTGGCAGAAGAAAGAAGAGTGAAAGGCACACTGATGGGATCTAGAGGAAGGATAAACTCCTGTGCCTTCCCCGGAAGGTCTACTCCATGATGTCACGCGTTAGGCATGAGCTACCCGATCAATCCAAGGAGGTAACGTGTGGTACAGTGTCTTCTGCTTGGATTACTTCAGGGTTCAATACTGCCCAGAAAAATGCCACTACAGCCTGATAACCCTCTGGGACAAAATGTGCATGTGTGGAAGTCACAAATAATGGCATGACTCGGTTTTCGAATGACACCCCCTATAAGAATTGCAATGAGCTACTTAATACACTTACACAATGTGTGGGACAACATCAATGGTAAATCGGGCCAGAACATAGGATGTCCTGCTCTTTGGATGCCAAGTTGTCTGAAGTCCTAGATCACACGGTAGAAGCCATGCCAATTTTTGCCATAAATGGTAAGCCCTGAACACACACTCTTCAAGAAAGCAGCATGGTTAACAGGTTGGTTTATTTACCCATTCATACCACAAATGAGGGATTAGTTAGTGAAAGCTACAGACTATGTAGAGGATCGATTTTTCACAGTATTGGGGGGAAGGGGGGACTGGCTAATCAAATTAATGCAATTTAAGCTTAATTGATTGTTATCAACCAACACACAATAGTGCCAGTTTACTTTACAGCTGCGAAAGAGTGGCATATACCAGTATGTTTTGTACTTTGTCACTGTCACGTCTGTCTCCTGAGATCTGTGGTACAACAGGTTCCATGGAGCTTTCCTGCTTAGGTGTGGGTGATTGTGCTGGCTGGGCGTGTGTGTGTGTCTCCAGTCAGCCAATCACTCTAGGTCAGTACACATAAAAGCTGTCTTCCAGGTTTGGGTGTGTTCAGCTTTAGGCCTTAGTCAGACGGGCGTTTTTTCGCGCGATTTGCGGATCGCATGACGGATGCGCATCCGCAAATCGCGTGACCGGTGCCCGAAAATCGCCCGAAAATCTGCTCCTAGCCGCGTTTCATTAGAAACGGGCCGGAGCTGTCCAGCGCATTGCATTCAATGGAGCCGGCAATACAGCCCGCTCCATTGAAAGCAATGCGCTGCGGGCGAGTGTGGGATGAATTGTCGGGAAGGGCTTAAATATATAAGCCCTTCCCTGCAATTCATCCAGAAAAGTGTTAAAATATAAAATATATATATACTTACCTGCTCCCGGCAGCCGGAGTTCCGTGCGGCTGTCCTGCAGTGGGTGTGAAGGGGGTGTGAGTCAGACCTGCCCCCTGATTGGCTCAGCGCTGAGCAGTGGGTGTGAAGGGGGTGTGAGTCAGACCTGCCCCCTGATTGGCTCAGCGCTGAGCCAATCAGGGAGCAGGTCTGACTCACACCCCCTTCACACCCACTGCAGGACGGCCGCACGGAACTCCGGCTGCCGGGAGCAGGTGAGTATATATATCTTTTTTATTTTAACACTTTTCTGGATGAATTGCAGGGAAGGGCTTATATATTTAAGCCCTTCCTGACAATTCATCCCGCGCACGCCGGCAGCCCATTGCTTTCAATGGAGTCGGCTGTATTGCCGGCTCCATTGAATTCAATGGGCAAACATCGTTCTTTTCTGCCACAGCTGTTACAGCTATGGCAGAGAAGAAGGATTTGTCTTCTATATGTTCTCAATGGGGTCGGCGCTGCTGCCGCCGGCCCCATTGAGCGCATATAGAGAAGAGAACAGGAATCGCAGATCGCAGATAGGTGCGATCTGCGATTTCTGTTCTATAATTTATCAGACAAGCGCATAAAAGCGCTCATGTGTCCGATACCATTGCAAAGCAATGGTTTTAAAAAATCGCCGGACGCATGCGCATGCGCAAATCGCGCGAAAAAACGCCCGTCTGACTAAGGCCTTAATGTGTACTGACCTAAATAGATTGGCTGACTGGAGACACACACATGCCCAGCCAGCACAATCACCCACACCTGAGCAGAAAAAATCCAGAAAACCTGTAGCACCACAGATCTTAGGAGACATGTGACAGTCAAACATAGATATCCTCATGCATTAAATACCTAACTACAATTTAAAGCAGAAAGGGAATCCTGTCAGCTAGATGAAACCTGTGAGGGACCTCCCACACTGTTGTGTATTGCTGAAGTAATAGCTCTTGGAGCATCAATAGTGGGAATCTGGGGACTAGCAATAACTAATGGCAGGGTAATAAATGGTATAGCATGTGATTTGGCAAGAGCCCTTAAAGGGGTTGTCCCGCGCCGAAACGTTTTGTTTTTTTTTAACCCCCCCCCCCCCCCCCCGTTCGGCGCGAGACAACCCCGATGCAGGGGTTAAAAAAACAAACCGGGTAGTACTTACCCGAATCCCGGCAGTCCGGCGTCTTCATACTCACCTGCTGAAGATGGCCGCCGGGATCCTCTCTCTCTGTGGACCGCAGGGCTTCTGTGCGGTCCATTGCCGATTCCAGCCTCCTGATTAGCTGGAATCGGCACGTGACGGGGCGGAGCTACACGGAGCCGGTATTCTGCACGAGCGGCCCCATTGAAGACAGCAGAAGACCCGGACTGCGCAAGCGCGGCTAATTTGGCCATTAGAGGCCGAAAATTAGTCGGCACCATGGAGACGAGGACGCCAGCAACGGAGCAGGTAAGTATAAAACTTTTGATAACTTCTGTATGGCTCATAATTAATGCACAATGTACATTACAAAGTGCATTAATATGGCCATACAGAAGTGTATAACCCCACTTGCTGCCGCGGGACAACCCCTTTAACACTGCCTCACAGGCTCTTGACTTGTCACTGCTGGATGTACAAGGTACTCAGAAAGCTGCTCTTCAGAACAGAGCTACAATTGATGGTATTCAATCAAGGATATGAGAAAGTTGAAGGTATGTGTTGTTTCAACCTAACTGATATATCAGAATCTTTTCATAAAAAGATTCAAAAAGTTAATACAGACACTCAGGCAAAATAAGGACCAGGGATGGTTTGATTGGCTTTTCGGTTTGTGGTTCAGTGCATCTTTGTCTACTTTTCAGTATATTCCGTGGTGTAGTGGTAAGTTGTATACTGCTTTGCTGTTGCATTCAATGCATACCTAATCTAGTGGGTTTTATATAATAATTGGTTCACGGGTCCAAAAATACACAAATTCACAATTTATGTAATTAAAGGAAAACTAACCCAGAAATGGCTAAATCATTATGTCATGTTTCCTCATGCTATATATATCTTAATACACAGATCACATGTCTCCTATCCTCAGACCCAGGGTTAGAATAGAGCCCTTAGGGACGGGTTGGGGCGACCATATGTGGGTGCAACTGGAGAACCCTGGACAGTTCTTAGGAATGTCTATCTTCCTAGTTAGGTAAGGAAACACATTCCTTAGTGGTTTGCTCAAGTTTCTGGATAAGAACGGAAATCATGTGTGGGCGCTACAGAACATGAGAAAAGAGTCACAAAAAGGGGATTTGTGAGGGAAATTAACCCCTTAGTGACCAAGCCTGTTTGCGCCTTAATGACCAGGCCAAATTTTGGAAATCTGACGTGTACTTTAACATAGAATAGCTCTGTAAAGGTTTTGCATATCCAAGTGATTCTGACATTGTTTTTTCGCCACATGTTGTAGTTCATTCAGGTGGTGAAAATAGTCCGATATAATTTGTGTATATTTATTAAAAGTGCCAATATTGGGAAAATTTTGAAAAAAATGTTTTTTCACATTTTCAATTGTAATATATCAAATATGTGCAAACATACTGTACAAACTTTTGCTAAGATATATATTTCCATCTATTTACTTTATTCTGAATGCACATTTGAAAAACTTTTATGTTTTTTTAACCATTTAGGAGACGTACAAATTTAACATTACTTTTCAGCATTTTGAGGAACACTTTATTTTCCTGCACCAAGCCAAGATAGCAAAGGCTCATAGGTGTCAGAATGATAGATACCCCCACAAATGACCCTATTTTAAAAACTACACCCCTTAATGTATTCACTGAGGGGAGTCATGAGTATTTTGACCCCACAGTTTTTTTTCAGGAATTAATTCAATTTAGAGGCAAAAAAGTAAAATTTCATATTTTTGCAAATATGTCATTTTAAAGACATATTTTTTTTCTATAGTTTACATGAAAATGAGGATTTACACCCCAAAATGGATACCCCTTTTTGTCCTGTGTTCAGAAATATACCCAATGTGGCCCTAATCTTATATCTGAGTGCACAACGGGGCCCAAAATGAAAGGAGTAGTCAGTGTCTTTCAGAACAGAAATTTTGCTTGAAGGCGTTTTAGGCCCCATTGCCCACTTGTAGAGTTCTTGAGCGCCCAAAACCATAGAAAACTCCCAGAAATGACCCCATTTTGAAAACTAGACCCCATAACGAATTTATCTAGGGGTGTACTGTGTATTTTGACCCACGGTTTTTGAATGAATTCAAGCAAAGCAAAAGGAAAAAATTGTGATTTTCGTTTTTTTGGCAATTCTGTCATTTTAAAAACAGCTTTTTTTGTACAGAACACATATAAATGAATACTTGCACCCCGATTGGATACCCCTGTTTGTCCTGTGCGCAGAAACATACCCATTATGGCCCTAATCTTCTGTCTGGATGCACAACGGGGCCCAAATTGAAAGGAGTAATCGGTGGCTTTCAGAACATAGATTTTGCTTGAAGTCCTTTTAGGCCCCATAGCACACATGTAGAGTTCTTGAGCGCCCAAAACCATAGAAAACTCCCAGAAATGACCCCATTTTGAAAACTAGACTCCTTAATGAATTTATCTATGCATGTACTGCCCATTTTGACCCCACGGTTTTTGAATGAATTCAAGCAAAACAAAAGGAAAAAATTGTGATTTTCGTTTTTTTGGCAATTCTGTCATTTTAAAAACAGAGTTTTTTTGTACAGCACACATGTGAATGAAGACTTGCACCCTGAAATGGATACCCCTGTTTGTGCTGTTTTCAGAAATATACCTATTGTGGTCCTAATCTTATGTCTGGATGCACAACGGGTCCCAAAATAAAAGGAGTAATCAGTGGTTTTCAGAACATAGATTTTGCTTTTAGGCCCCATAGCACACTTGTAGAGTTCTTGAGCGCCCAAAACAATAGAGAACCCCCACAAATGACCCCATTTTGAAAACTAGACCCCTTAACGCGTTCATCTAGGGGTGTACTGTGTATTTTAACTGTGCAATTTTTTAATAGATCTAAGCAAAGCAGTAGGAAAAAATTACGATTTTCATTTTTTGGGCGATTGCGTCAATTTAAAAACAGGGTTTTTTTGTACAGCACACATATAAATGAAGACTTTCACTCCAAAATGGATACCCCTTTTTGTCCCGTGTTCAGAAACATACCCACTGTGGCCATAATCTACTTACAGGACACATGGCTAGGCCTATAATGAAAGGAACACCCGTTGGATTTCAGGGTACAACTGAATAAATTCCAGGTCCCATCGCCCACTTATAGAGCCATTAAGCGGCTAAAACGATAAGGAATCCCCTCAAATGACCCCATTTTGAAAACTAGACCCCTTAACAAATTTATCTAGGGTTAGGGCGCCCACCCACTGGCGATTTTTTTTTCTTTGCGTTTTTTCTCAAGAGCAATTAGAATTGAATGTACTCCTGTCCACTGGCGTTTTTTTTTTGCGTTGCGTTGCGTTTTTTAACATAGGAACTGTCAGTTGCATATGTGTCCTTATTTTTCTCCTAATGCACCCATGAAAGTCAATGGAAATTAATGGAAAAGCCGCGAAAACGCCGCGAAAACGCGGCAAAAAACGCGGCGAAAAACGCACGAAAATCGCAAACGCCAGTGGGTGGGCGCCCTTATACTGCGTATTTTGACCCCACAGTATTTGACTGAATCATATCAAAGCAGAAGGAAAAAATTACGATTTTCAATTTTTTTGAGAATTTTTTCAGTTTAAAAAGTTTTTTTCTACAGCGTACATAGGAATGAAGACAATCACCCCAAAATGGATACCCCCGTTTGTCCCGAGTTCAGAAACATACCGAATGTGGCCCTAATCTACTTACAGGGTCCATGGCAAGGCCTATAATGGAGGGAACACTCGTTGGATTGCAGGGCACAACTGAATAAATTCAAGGCCTCCTCTCTTTTTGGGGGTCATTTCTTGACCTCAGTGGCAGGTATGGGGTGTACAAAGTGGCATTTCGTGAGTCTTCGTAAGCTTGCGGAGGTGCGGAGGTGCGGCGGTCTCGCACAGAAGACGCTCATCAAGCTGCTCCTGGAACTGCAGGAAGGCAAGCGTTCCCGGGGCTTCTTGTAAAATACGTATTACAGGTAGCGGTCTGAATAACGCCGGGCTCACGCAGCCGTAGGCGGAATCTGCTTGCGGAGGCCCGCAGCGGATCCCATGTGTGAACCCGGCTGTGACCCTGCGTACGACCGTGTAATGTACTGCGCATAACTGCCTACTCACACAGGCGGTCATGCGCAGTACATTTTTTTTTGTTTGTATTTCCCGCACCGTCGCTTAGCGATGACGCGGGTACTCGCAGCCCGTATACAACGTAGTTGCATATGGGCAGCGGGTATATCCACGACCATGGAGCACAATGGGCTCTATGCTGCGGATAGCCGTGGTAAAATAGAAGCTGCTGCGTTCTCTTTTCTGCGAGTGGATTACGCAATTCAGACCCGCTAATGTGAGCGGAATTGTGTAATCCAATGCGATTGATCTGCGTATTACCGCAGATTAGACGCATGCGGAATCCGTAATTCCTATCCGGTCATGTGAGACCGACCTATGTTAGATCGCTACTTTTTTATCACGTGACTGGGGACCGCTCAACGATGCCACCCGTCACTGCTCCAGGCTCTCGGCGACCATTGGTCGCTGAGAGCAAGGAGATTTTAAGTTTCCTGGGCTCCCCGACTCCTGCGCATGTGTCCAGCATTTTGCTGGTGGTCACATGTGCAGAATCCGGGTAAGTTCACGGAAGAGGATCTCGTCGGGGTTAAAATACGGAGGCCTCCGGTAAAAAGTTTCATCTCCTCTCACCGATCGCATCAGTGAGGGGAGATGAAACTTCAATTATTTTTTTTTTTAACTTTTACGTGATCGCCATTATCCATTGTATAATGGCGAACACATGACCAGGAACCGCTCACCGCGGCCCCCCGTGAAATCTCCGGGCTCTTGGCTCAGTTTTGTAGCCAGGAGCAGGGAGAATTTCAATTATCCTGGCAATCCACAGCTTTTGCGTATGCGTCCGCCATTTTGGCGACGGGCGCAGAAGCTGGGGTAAGGTCCGCGGATAAATCTGGAGGCCTTATGTACGTACTTTCATCCTCCCTCACGGATATGATCCGTGAGGGGAGATGAAACGTACGCTTTTTAAACTTTTTTTAAACTTTTTAAAACTTTATTTTACTTTTTTTTTTTAATCTTTTTTACACTTTTATTTTAACTTTACATGATCACTGTTATCCATTGGATGACAGTGATCATGTCCCCGGTATAATCTCTCTGCTCATGGCTACACATGGCAGCCAGGAGAAGAGGGATTTTGAATTTCCCGGGGCTCGAGCCCCTCTGTGCACGTGCCCGATGTCAATCATCGGGCGCGCATTCGCAGAGGGGGACTTCGGGTCCCGGGACACCGGGGACATCGTGGGACCTGAGGTGAGTATTTTCACCTCCCCTCATTGATCGGATCCATGAGGGGAGGTGAAACTAGCACTTTTTTTTTTACTTTTGAAACTTTTTCGCGATCGCCACTATCCAATGGATAACGGCGATTGCGGGCCCGGGGACCGCTCACCGCGGTCCCCGGTAATATCTCCTGGTTCCCGGCTACCTTCAGGAGCCGGGAGCCAGGAGATTTTAAATTTGCCGGTGGCTCCCGGGCTTCTGCGCATGCGTGTGACGTCATCGTCTGGCGCGCATGCGCAGAAGAGCGGCGGCGGGTCCGGGAGGACTCTGTCAGCGCAGAAGACCCCAGAGAAGGCGGGTGAGTAATTTCAGCTGCCCTGATGGATCCGATCCATCAGGGCAGCTGAATCTTTAACTTTTTTAGTACTTTTTTTCACTTTACTGCGATCGGCGCTATCCATTGGATAGCGCCGATCGCAATGCCAGGGGGGGGGGGGGGGCGGTCCCCGCAGCCTGGGATGATAGCTCCATGCTGTCGGCTACCTGCAGGCACCGACAGCATGGAGCTGTCACGTCCATAGCCCACGGGGCTTTATTCTCTGTAGGATGCATGTTTTTACGTCCTCAGAGAATAAAGCCCACTTGGGCAGGACGTAAAAAGGCAATGGGCTGGTCGTTAAGGGGTTAAATGATTTTCTGTCCTCCATTTTACGTTTTGTAACCTGTTCTTCATACAGCTATTCACAGTCTTTTTCTTAGCGCATAATATTGTTCTGTTATAAGAATGCAAGGCCGTCTTCAAGGCCATTTTTCATGAGAAATAGTTCTTCTGTAAGATTAAAGACACATTTGGTGACGTCATCAAAGCATCAAGGCTGCTGTTTGGCTGCACGCTGACCTCTGTTCCAGGCATTATGGAAAATTTGATTTCCCCACAATTTTTGTCATAAATTGGGTCAGACACACTTGATCCAAATTAGAAAAAATTGTAAGGATTTTACTGCCTGGACAATCATGATGAGCAATGCTGTTAAATACCAATGTATATATTCAACAGCAGCAATTGCAGTTGCACTATACGGTGTATTAGCATATAAAAATATGTCTTTTTTCCCATGCTGCGGTTTAATGCAGGAGTCTCATTGAAGCATGTGGAGAAGAGACTTGTCTCGGGGACTGCTGTTGGCACGTATCACCAGACTCACTCCTTGTGTGTCAGTGAGGACTTCCCCATCCAGCTTGAGAACACGGCTGTTAAAGACACAGAGAGCATGCTCCTGGACCATCCGAAAGGAAAAGACCGCAGCAAGACAAAAGTGAACAGTTCTGTGTAGAGGAACCCACCATACAGGTACCAATTCATACTACACATCTCTTCCTGTGCGGCCGTCCAGAGTCAGGATCACCGCACAGAGGTACTCTACTGAGACACACCCATGTGCCTGCTGTGCATGGTGTTATTACTAAGTCTTTCAATTAAATAATTGTCTGCCAGAGAGTCTGCAGAGTAACCCCTATTCCCTTCCTCTTCTTGAGTGCTCCCAGTCCAGGAGCGGTGCCATACAGATAATATGGACTGTGGGACCAGTTTCACCCTGTGTATCCTCCCGGACCTCTGCGCTCTAGTCTACTCGTACTTAAGAGAATTGTACCTGCATTACCTTGAATACCTGTTTGTTAAAGTTATTTTTCCAATTAAAGTTATACCGGGCCCTAAGCATTCCTGGGGACCTGCGGTACTATACATAGGCCTCTGTGTGTTATTCTCTGCATACTGGTGTGTGGGAACAGTTGGCATTCTCTATCCTAACGCTGGCTGTAGACGGGCGGAAATTCCGTGGCAGGATTTCCTGTGGAATTTCCGCCCTTGGAAGCAAATGCAATCCTAGGCAGACGGCCGTGGTTTGTCAGCGCGAAATCTCGCGTGCCAAACAAACCGCAGCATGCTCTATTTCTCTGCGGGGCTCTGCGAGAAACATCACTGCCCAGACACTGGCTCCGGTCTGCGCATGCGCCTGCTGCCCGGCAAGCCGGCGCATCAAACAGCCGAGGCCGCGGGTGAGTACGCGCTGCTCTCTGCAGGCGCTCGGGTCGGGTCCCGTCTGCAGGCGGCCTAAGGGTATCGAAGCTGCCCTGCAATCCTGCTCTGGCCTTGGTTATGTGTCATCCCTCTGGGACCAGAGCCTGGTAAGTGCTGCCATAACAAGTCAGCACTTAACCCTATCCAGCTCTTCTCGTTAGTCAAGTGTCTAGGGTCATTCCTCTGGGGTGTTGCAATAGTGTCCCCCTTAATGGCCTGAGTAGTAATAGTGACTCTCTTAGTGGACACAGTAGTAATATTGTTCCCTATTTGTGCCCTCCCCACCCCGAACCTCCCTCTGAGCAGCAACCTCACCCTATCAAGTATTTCACAGTCTGTAGCTCTGGCGGCTCCTGGCCTCTTCCCTGGTGTCTTCGCCATGTGCAGGACTGCCGACAGGAAGGAGAGATGTCAGGGATCAGAGTCTCTGATTACAGCATTACATTACTTGTAATGTCTCTTATCTTAGGCTCGCCTGCTCCCTGAGCCACCATGTTACTTTCCCCTATACATAAATATCTTAGTTCATGAACAGGGGTTCAGGCGACATAAACTTAACGACAGTCCAATTTTCCTGGTGTGGTTCTGTTCCCTGCTGGGTAATTACTTTTAACCCTTTTTGATGTGCACACATAAAATAACAGTAAAGGCCAGCCTCACCTACAAGTTGATTTGCAGGGGTCACAGCGTCCACTGACCTCAGTGATCATACGCATTGCCTGGAGTCTCAAGAGGGCTCCTCCTGCTGGTGGGTATTCCTGTGCTCTGGGGTGTAGTGATCCTGTTCCTCTTCCTTCACATCCAGCAGCTTCCTGACTCCTCTGCTGGTGCTGTCTCAGTCCTGTGGTCCCCTCTTGCAGTCTCTACACATCCGCTCTCTTCTGGTAATGCAGGCAACAGCTTCCCCTCTCTCTAGTCCGGCTCTTCCACAGCTCACTCCTCAGCAGACATTGACTCTGAGTATCAAGCAATCAAATATTTCCCCATGAGCCTGCTTAGTCCCAAATTTTGACACCCATTCCAAATTTTGGCACAATTTTTCTATTATATCTCTATGGCATTCGCATGTATCAGCATGTGTTTGTACACATTAGCGGGGGCCCTTACATATTTGCCAATTGAAGGAACTTGCTTTTATATCTATCAGAAGTCTCACTAGAGTCCAAAGTATATATACACCTCCAGTAAAGCTTTGCTTTCTCTATTAAACTGGGTACAGTCTCTTCATTAACTGCATCATATTGTGCAACACCAACGCGGTCATTTCCTGTCCATCATTTATTTCCTCAATCTCCACCACCACGTTCATCTTGTCACCATCACCATGAAGCTGCAGAGACTCACAAGAAGCCTCTACGCTCCAGTTACAGCACTGATCCTACTTGTGCTAGGTGGGTTTTCTTTGATTATAATGGGACATATGGGGGAGGGGGGGCAGTAAGATTGCATATTGTCATCTGAGACGCCCTCAGATGACCTCAAGCAATCACTAGATTGAGGAGTCCTTGTCACTCTACTGAGCATTGTGGTTCTACGACTTGACTCCATATCTCTAATTTACGTTGATGGGCAAAACCAGAGAAGAAAATAAGTCCCAGCGATCTAGGGGTTAAAAGCAATAATCATATGTGGTAGAATATACCCACTCCATAGTGGGAGTGTCTCCCTAATCCAGGTACGATAAATCACACTATCAATGCCGTCTCTTTAAGGTCCAGGTCCACAGGGATTGGATAAACACAGTTTTATTCATGATACATAACGGGGTTGGAGGGTGGAACACGTTTTGGGGGATTAAAGACCTTCTTTATCAATCACATGTAAGATGCAGAATTTACTGGAGCAAGATAAGTATTTACGATTATAGGTTAGCTCTTACCAGAAGTATCAGCATGAGTTCAATCATGGGCTCAAACATTAGCGTTAAAAAGGCGAATATATCTGCGCTCCAATGACAGGAAGTGCGGTCACGCAATGTTAATACAATTTATTTTTAAGGAAGAGGTTAATTAGGTTGAATAAAATGGTACAAAGTAGTAAAACCAAAATAATATATATAAAATATTTATAATAAAGTAGTAAAATAATGTGTTAACTCCTTAGTGACCACCCATACGTGTTTTCACGTACTGGTCGTCTGGGCTTTATTCTACAGGGCTGTGAAATCACGTTGGCCCTGTAGAATAAAGCTGCACATTCTGGGAGGGGCGGTCACCGGGGGCCACAATGTGCGGTCTCCGATCACATCATTATTTAACGAATAACGGCAATCACGTGAACGTAAAAAAAAAAAAAAATTAAAACATAAATTTTCATCTCCCCTCATGGATCCAATCAATGAGCGGAGATATAATTAATTACCTAAGGCCTTCGCTATGTCCCCCAACGATCTCTTCCTGCATGGACCTCACCCTGGCTTCGACGCACGCCTGCCGACAAAATGTCAGACGCATTCGCAGAAGCTGGGGAGGGCCCAGGGAAATTTAAAATCTCCCTGCTCTTGGCTACTAAAGGGAGCTGAGAGCCTGTAACTGACACCGGGGGGGGGGGGGGGGGGGGGGCGCAGTGAGTGGCCCCGGGCACGTGACGGCTGTTATCCAATGGTATTAAAAGGTAATGCCTACACAACCTACAAGAACTCCCAGAGAACGCTCGCCTTCCTGCAGTTCCAGGAGCAGATTGTTGAACGCCTTCTGTGTGAGAACGCCGCACCTCAGCGAGCTTACGAGTCTGAGGTTCACAGAGTGCCACCTTTTACACCACAAACTGCGCCAATTTCTGCTTAACCTTGCTACTGCTCCAAAATGCATTTGAAAATTTTGCTCCAAAAATAGTATTCCGCATCATCTACTGGTGTAAAATAATCAGTCAGCAGTCAAAATAATGATAATAAAGCAAAAATGGGGGCAAAAGTCAAGAAAAAAAAAATCCATGTAGTTGGATCTGCACCATAAAACGCACCAAAACCGATAATGTGTCCAAAAGTTTTACCAAATATTGCTTCATTTACATAAACTGTTATTAGGTTTGAGTAGCTCCAGTTTTTAGCGACTCTTTCTTGTAGTAATTTCATAAATGTGTCAGAAAGATAGACAGAAGTTTGCCACACCCACTTTTGGGGGAAAAAATTGCGATCTTGTCGGATTTTTTTCTTCTTTTTGGTGCAAACTATTTGTAAATGTGTCTAAGACTCCGTGTGCCTTAATTGTGGCGCAGTTTAGCCACAAACCTATCAGAAACACATTCATAACTAAGGGCTGCTGTGTTTGAATTGACAAGTTGAGGTGCTGATCAGCCTGCATTATGCAGTGAGAAACCCTGTATCTACAGGCACCCTGATGGGGCTATTACATGGGCGTTGGCGGCTGCCCTTCTGTGTCTCTTAGACACAATGGCGCTGTAACTGGTCATCTGCTATTATAATCCATCTGTTCTAAGGAACAGCAGTTGTTCCATTCGGACATGTTAGTTGGAGCTCCAGCGTTGTATTCAGCTACTCTTGACTGTTCCGCTACTGTTCATCAGAACGATTCTTGACGTCCTCCTCTGACCCCTTTCAGTGACTGTTTACATCCATATGGCCCGTTTCAGTGGATGTTTTTTAGATAATTACAAGTGCAGGTGCAGCCCGGCAATCTGCATTAAATCGCATCGCTAGTAAGAAACGCACCCTAAAAAAGGTTCGTCCAAAACCCAAGGAACAATACTGGGAGGAAAAAGGTCTGGACCAGATCCAGGAGAAAGATGAAGGAAGAGAACACCGACCCCACATCTGATTGTGATTTTATGTCAGAGCTGTCAATCACCAACCACAACCTCAGCCAAAAGCAGCAAGGATATATTACCCTATCTAGTCAGGACACGACCAACTGAAGAAAGTGCATGCTGGCAGCGAATTGACAAAATGTTTCTGGTATCATTTACAACGGTTTCTGGCAAAAAAAATTATACATGACTGTGTCAGTCAAGGGTGGTCACGCCCCCTCCTGATGAATCACACTCCCCTTCCGAGATAGTGGCACAAACTGGCGGAGCAGCCGTAAAGTCACAAGAGCCTTGCAAGCAAGCCTTCTGCAAAATTTTGTACTTTTTTTTACCCCATACTCTGGTGCAAATAACTTTACAACTCCCCCCCCCCCCACCCTCCATGAGACAGTAATGGAACTTTTATTACACAGAGTACAACACCCCAAAGGGGTACCCTGGTCACTTGACACATGTGGAGAGCTGGGAGGGTTCAGTGTTGACTTGTCATGGTGGCACTTACTAGTCTCTCTTCCCTGAGGGATGACACATAGCCAAGGCCAGAGCAGGATTGCAGTCCACATTGGACATCCCTAGGATAGGGAATGCCAATAAACAGGATGATAGGGGTAGTAGTTGTCATGGTGGCATGCCCACGCACTGGCATGCTACACGGCAGACAATAAAGACAGACACTGGTTTATAGTACCTCGGGCCCCAATGAATGGTTAGGGCCCGGCCTAACTTTACTTGGATAAACATTAATATAACACTTCTTCACAGTGAAGGTAGAACAGAGATCAGAGGTCAGGGAGGATACATAGGATGAAACCGGTCCTACAGTCCACATTATCTGTATGGCACCGCTCCTGGACTGGGAGCACTCCAGAGGAGGTTAGGGGGAAGGGTCACTCCACAGACATTCTGGCAGCAATTATTTACTTTAAAGGGGTTGTCCCGCGGCAGCAAGTGGGTCTATACACTTCTGTATGGCCATATTAATGCACTTTGTAATGTACATTGTGCATTAATTATGAGCCATACAGAAGTTATCAAAAGTTTTTCACTTACCTGTTCCGTTGCTGGCGTCCTCGTCTCCATGGTTGCCGTCTAATTTTCGCCGTCTAATGGCCAAATTAGACGCGCTTGCGCAGTCCGGGTCTTCTGCTTTTCTCAATGGGGCTCCGTGTAGCTCTGTGTAGCTCCGCCCCGTCACGTGCCGATTCCAGCCAATCAGGAGGCTGAAATCGGCAATGGACCGCACAGAAGCCCTGCGGTCCACCGAGGGAGAAGATGCCGGCGGCCATCTTCACCGGGTAAGTAAGAAGTCACCGGAGCGCGGGGATTAAGGTAAGCGCTGTCCGGTGTTCTTTTTTAACCCCTGCATCGGGGTTGTCTCGCGCCAAACGGGGGGGGGGGGGGGGGGGGGGTTGAAAAAAAAAAAAAACCGTTTCGGCGCGGGACAGCCCCTTTAAGGATTAGCAAAAACACCCCACATGGGTGTGACTATAGAGTACTTCTATACGGTGATCCTGGCCTTGGCCGGCCATATAGGATAAACTTGTGGATTTGAACTATTACATCTGCACTGAGTCTTTCTATGCTGAATCGCTTACGGTTGCTCTATTTTAAGCTTTGGGGCTCACTTCACTTACATCCAGATCTCAGTTCCTATGGAATGTGTCTCCTCCACTTCCATCTTCACCACAAGGAAGCTGAAGGTGCTTCCATGTGACTCTGAGTTGGCACTCTCTTCTCCTGTAGATGGATTTGAACTCCTTTCCTGCTCTCCTATTTATACCTTCACTCATATCACATGACATGACAGACTGATACATTTACATGCAGGCAATGATTTTATCAGAGTTAACCTTCCAAGCACCGCAGCTGTGCAACACACATACTAGGAAAAACAAGACAGGCTTTGCACAGTGCATCTACATAAGACAAAACATGTATGACATTTATGGAGGGGACCAGGATGATGTACTGGGTCACTACACAGAGGTTTAGATTTATTAGTAGTCCACCATAGACCTTCTATACATGTGACAGATAGTCTTGTATGTTGTGTTTTTGCAGGAGGTGAAGCCAACACCCAGGACCGCCAGCACGCTCTACTACACGGCTCTGTCAGCATTTCTTATTCTTCACTGAAGACAGGAACTGTGAGGACCATTTCCTGGAAGTTTGATAAGAGTGGATCACGTCTTACAATACTGGACAATTCTGACAAACCGTATCGTGTATATTCCTCGCAGTTCAGGGGTCGGCTACAACTATCTGATGACTTACTTACACTGACTATAATGAATCTGACCCTGGAGGACAGCGGGATTTATACTATTGAGGTTGCAGATACAAATGGAAGAACAGATGTCCATTCATTCAATGTCACTGTCTATGGTGAGTATTCACACTGAACTCATATAACCCCTCCCCACCGCCATGTGTCCTGGATTCAGAAGCCTTGGACTCAACCTCATCCTTCTGAGTCCTATAGGCCTCCTGTCCACGGGCGTAGCGATATCCCGCGGTAGATCTCTGCCGCGGGAGACGCCGCGGGGAAGCAGGTGAGAGCTGACAACTCTCCGCGCTGAGCCTATCTGACAGATAGGCTCACCATGGAGAATCATAGCTAAGCGCAGCATGCTGCGATTTAAATCCCCTGAGCGGAGATGCGCTATGATTCTCCGCTCGTGGACGGCGGGGCTGCACTTTCTATTTAAGTCTATGGAAAGCGTTCACTGCGTTTCTCGCGGCCAGATTATCACTGCAGGAAACGAAGTGAAAAATCGCCCATGGAGAGGCAGCCATAAGATCCTCTTAGCCAAAAGATAAGAATTCCAATAAGTATACCTTATCTCTTTCTCCAGCAGGGGGCAGCAGCGCTCTAGCCTCCAGGAGTGCCTGAGAGAAGATTGCAGGTGGTAGTTGATGAGGACTATAGATGGGGAGTGGACACTTGCTCTGGGACTGTAGCCAGGGAAGCAGGAGCCTGTATTATACGTTTTGGGGTTTTTAACCCCTCAATTACCTTTTTTTTTCTATTTCCTTTTTTCCACTGCACTTTCAAAAAATGATTACTCTTATTTATCCATCGACTTAGATGCCTGAGGGCTTGTTTTGTAGGATGAATTGTATTTTTCAAATGTTACTATATAATATGCCACATAATGTACTGAAAAACCTTTTAAAGATTCTAAGTGGAGTAAAATGGAAAAAAAAACACACAATTCTGCCACCTGTTGGAGAGTCTTGTTTTTACGATGTACAGACTGCAGCAAAAATGACATAACTTTATTCTTTCTAGGTCAGAACAATCATGATGATACCAAATTTATATAGTTTTTTTCTGTTGCTGTATTACTTTTAAAAATGAAGTATCTTTGGATGAACATTAAATTAGTTTCTGCCGCCAACTTCTGACAGCCAGAAGTTTTATTTTTCCGCTGACGGAGTTGTGATAGGGCTTGTTCTTTGCGGGATGTCTTGCAGTTTCTACTGCTACTATTTTGGAGTTCATATGAAGTTTTGATCCCTTTTTATCATTTTTTTTTTCTTGGAGACGGGTGTGACCAAAAAAAGAGCAATTCTGATATGCACTTTTTCCCTGACTATTTTCCCTGTGCAGGATAAATAATATGTTACTTTGATAGATCGTTTTTTTTACAGTGATGCCAAATATTTTCCTCCTTTTTTTTTTATAAATATGGGGAAAAAGTTTATTTAAAAAAAAAATGTAATACCTTTTTATTTTATTTAATAATTTTTCTAAGGCTGGGTTGCCACTAGGCGGAATTTCCGCCTGCAATTTTATTGCAGGATTAAGCAGCAAAGTAGGCGAGATTTTCAAAAATCTCATCCACGCCCTGCGGAGAAGCCGTTGTGGCTAAGCTGCACTGAAACTGACATGCTCCACGAAAATCAAATCATGTCAAATTTATCGCCGTCTCTGCTGTGGCTATCTCTCCTTTCTATGGGGAGAGATGGCCGCAGCAGATTACAGGTGGTGAAGCCGCTTCAAAACCCACGCTGAGCGGCACAAGTTTTGGAGCTGCATTTCTGCTGCGGAAATTCAGTGGGTTTTCTGTGCGGTCCTTCCACAAGATTTCCGAGGGATTTACACCCAGTGGGAGCCCAGCCTAAAAGTTTTATTAATTAATTTAAGTTTTTTCTTTAGTCCCCATAGTGGACATGAACTTGCGATGGTTTGAGCGCTCCTACAGTATTATGTAATATCATAGTATTACATTATACCACAATCTTACAGGTAGTCTATCTAACCACGTCACAGGTATAACCTAACATGCAATCTGCAACACAGCCCTGGGTGAGCAGTTCTTGTTATCTAGGGCAGAGAAGAAGATAAGACTAATATATATATATTCTCTTATTTCAGAGCCCATTCCCCTCCCAGTTGTAAGGACTGACGTGATGGAGAACACCACAGACCGCTGTAATGTTACCCTTCATTGTTCTGTCCCATCACATCTATCAGATGTCTCCTATACTTGGAAATGTAGAATAAGAAACAACACTGAGTATAAGCTGTGTAATACTGGGAGCATCATCCAGATATCAGTGACGAAATCCTCCAGGGACATGGAATTCCTGTGTACCGCCCAGAACCCGGTGCAGGAGAAAAGTGTCCCCATCCAGGTACAAGAGATTTGTAGGTTAACAGGTGAGAAATGCTCTCCAGGTAGAGTCATCAGCTGGAGGGGAGGGTATGGAGGTGGGTGCAGCTTGAGATTCATCTTCCTTCTCCACAACTTTCCTTATTGTTAGAGCAGGTTGCACATGAGCACCTATGTCTTTATTAGAAATAGAACCACGACCTTCTTGTTTTAATGTTACAGTTACATCCTGTATTATACTCCAGAGCTGCACTCACTATTCTGCTGGTGGAGTCACTGTGTACATACATTACTTATTCTGTACTGCTCCTGAGTTATATCCTGTATTATACTCCAGAGCTGCACTTACTATTCTGCTGGTGGAGTCACTGTGTACATACATTACTTATTCTGTACTGCTCCTGAGTTATATCCTGTATTATACTCCAGAGCTGCACTTACTATTCTGCTGGTGGAGTCACTGTGTACATACATTACTTATCCTGTACTGATCCTGAGTTACATCCTGTATTATACTCCAGAGCTGCACTCACTATTCTGCTGGTGGAGTCACTGTTTACATACATTACTTATCCTGTACTGATCCTGAGTTACATCCTGTAGATCTTTTATTATAAAAGTAAAAAACACAACAAAGACAAACTGTAACAATAAGAATAACCATATAAAGCAATATAAGGCCCTTCCCCCACAGTCCGTGATCCATAAACAAAGTAAATGTCCATATCCGGGTTTCGTCCCCGCCGTACACACCCACACACATACACACTCTACATATAACACAATATACAACTATATACCTAAAATATAAAACTAAGGAAACTATAACTACATAAACCCTGTAAACTATAACTCCAGGTCCAGCCGTACCGCACTGTAGCCACACAGAACAAAACTTAAGCAATAACATAAACAGCAGAAATAACTGAAATAGCAACATAAATAAGCAAATTCAAACAGAAAGACTGAGCCAACTGGCATAAAACGAACTAAAAAAAAATTTTTTTTTTTTTTTTGGGTCCCCAGTGCAGCTTGGGGGCCAAGCCTGCTCCATCAGTCCGTGCCCAGAGTTCTTAGTTCAGGACGTGCCAAGCCACACCAGGGTTTTTTTTTTTTTAATAAATACCACACAGTGCCCGCCGCAGCCTGGGGGCCATGCCCGCTCCACCAGTCCGTGCCCAGAGTTCAATGTTCGAGACGTGCCAGGCTACGGCTCAAGGCGTGAATCCCACTCCCCCCAACTCCCCCACCCAACCTACCTACCACCCAAAACGTGAATATATACAATATATACAAAAGCATAATACACTCCAATATCAACATGCATAATATATACTATATACATAACCCGAAAGCCTAAGGTCGGCTCTCCTGCAGCCCTACTTCATTTCATTTTGCCCAAATCAAAACAAAAAGCTTCATGGTGCACTCACAGCCCCCCACCGGGATTGGAGGTGATAAGCCGGGCACAGACATCACAATGTACTATCCCTTGCATTTTCTCCCTATTCTCTCCCTAATTTGCCCTAGACTGTCCTTAGTCTGCCCCTCAGTCTGACCCTTCATGGAAAACTGTCCCTGCCCTATCCCTCCTCTCTCCCTATCCTGTCCCTTCTCTCTCCCTACTCTTCCCCTAGAAAATTAAGAAAACACTGTCCCTAACGAAATACAAGCCCTCTCCATAGGAGAGAAGCCTTAGATGTGCCCAGCCTCTCATACTCCAAAGAACGCACCTTCACCAGGTCACCCAGGATGTTCCTACATACCGTATCCACGGGGAGGACTTTCAGCTCCGTCGAGATTAAACACCGTGCACTCCAGATGTGGAACCTGACCACTAGGCTAACTAGGAATAAAGTGCAGCGGTCCCTGCCACCAAGGCCTCTGAACGCTCCATAAGCCCACTCCGCATAGGAGAGGTGTGCCAGCTGACGCCAGCCTATGGAGACCCCTACCCGTTGGTATACCTCTGTATTAAAGGGGCACTGAAGCAGGAAATGCTCCATGCTTTCCAGCACATCGCTGCACTCCTGACGGGGGCAACCCCTGTCAATCAGAGGCCTGCTCTTCAAGTTACCCCTTACATACAGTCTCCCGTGAAAGCAGCGCCAAGCCAAGTCCCAAAACTTCAAGGGGACCCGGGTTGAATTCAGTAAACGTAACCCTCCCTCCAGGTCCCGACTTGGGCAGTCCTTGAGCGCCAGGGGCTTCTGGAAATGAGTCAACAGGACTCTTTCGTCGAGGAGCCTCCTCGTCAGAGTCCTGATCTCCCACATCCCCAGACCCCACCGGCGTATCACCTTCAGAACCAAGGTAGCGTAAGCCGGGAGATATCCATGCTGCGTGCGAAGGTCCTTCACTCGCCCTCCTGTCTCCCATTCCTGGAAGAAGGGCCGAAACCATCCCCGGCAGGAGTAGACCCACAGAGGAGCCCTTTCTTGCCAGAGGTTGCCTATGTTGATCTTAAAAAAGGTGTCTACAAGAAACACCACGGGGTTGACCATAGATAACCCCCCTAGTCTCCTCGTGCGGTATGTAACATCTCTCCTGATCAGGTTCAACCTATTCCCCCACAACATTAGGAAGAACAAGTTGTAGACCCGGGTCCAGAGAGGTTCTGGCAAAATGCATACGCTGCCCAGGTAGATGAATAAAGGGAGCAGGTATGTTTTGATCAGGCTAACTCTTTCCCGAAGGGTCAAAGACCAACCCTTCCACTGGTTTACCTTCTGAGTGGCACCATCCAGCCTGTCTACCCAATTTTGCATGGGGTAATCCCCCTGGCCAAATTTGATGCCAAGAACTTTTGCTGAAGTCTGGGGCACCGGAAGAGTGTCCGGGAGATCAAACACAGGATCCCCCCTTCCTAACCAGAGACTTTTGCACTTATCCCAGTTGACTCTGGACCCGGATGCCTCTGAGTAGGCATCCACCTCCGACACCACAAACTCCGCCTCCTCCCTTGAGGATACGAAGAGCGTGACATCATCGGCGTATGCCACTGCCCTCAGGGTAGCCTCCGGCACCGCCCGGTCCATCCCGACCCCTGCTATAGGTCCACGATCAACCCTCCTAAGAAAGGGATCTATCGCAAACACATACAACAGGGGACTTAGAGGACAGCCCTGACGGACACCGGAACCCACCTCAAAAGGGCGGCCAAGCCAACCGTTCACCAGCGGGAAAGTCTCAGCCCCTGCATACAATGTTCGCAGCCAATCAACAAACCCCACTGGCAGGCCATATCTCAGAAGGACTGACCAGAGGTACTCGTGATTAACCCGATCAAACGCTTTGGCCTGATCCAAGGACAGCAAGTACCCCTCCCAGTGACCAGCCCTACCCTGCTCCACTGCCTCCCGGACACCAAGAACAGCGCTAAAGGTGCTACGGCCTGGAACAGAGCAATGCTGGGCCCCCGAGAGGAGCTGGGGTGCAAACTTGACCAACCGATTAAACAGCACTTTTGCCAGAACCTTCCTGTCCGTATTGAGAAGTGCTATGGGACGCCAGTTCTCAATACGGCTCGAGTCTTTACCCTTTGACAGAAGGATCAAAGCTGACCTCCTCATTGACTTTGGCAGAGTGCCCGAGGAAAGACACTCATTTAATACCTCCGTCAAGAGGGGACTCAAGAGGTCCTTGAAGGTCTTATAATACTCGGATGTTAGTCCATCCGGTCCTGGCGATTTTTTGAGCCGGAGCCCATCAATCGCCAGTTTAACTTCCTCTATTCTGATCTCTCCTGTCAAAACATCAAGAGAGGTGTCTACCCCCGGCTCAGGGACAGTTTCAGCCAGGAAAGCCGACATCACTTCCGAATCTAGATCCCTCTTTCCCAAGAGTTGCGAGTAGTAGGATCTGACGACCTCCAGAATCCCTGATCTGGATCGATTCAGGGATCCTGTACTATCGATCAGTCCAGTGACCACTTTACTATTCACTGACATCCTACAGTTTCTGTAAGGGTCGGGCGAGCGGTACTTCCCGAAATCCCTCTCAAAAACCAAGGATGCGTGTCTATCGTACTGGCACTTCTTGAGCAAAGATTTCACTCTGGAGATCTCCTCGCGGCTACCTCCAGTCGAAACGAGATGTTCGAGTTTCCTCCTCAGGCCGTTGTACAGGCGGTACCTGTCCAGGCATCTGAGGTTGGAGAGCTCTCGGAAGAACCTCGCCGCCCTCCTCTTGAACATCTCCCACCACTCTGACTTACTGCTACAGAGATCCAGTAATGGTACCTGGCTCTGCAGAAAATCCTCAAAGGACTGTCTTATCTCTGCTTCCTCCAGGAGTGATGAATTCAGTCTCCAAAAACCTCTGCCCATCCGGGGGGTCTCTGCAACATTCAGAGAAAACAATATTAGACAGTGATCGGAGAATTCCACCTCAACAACGGACACTGGTGAAGAGATGGCTTCCTCCTTCAAATAAAACCTGTCTATTCTAGACCTGCTCTGACCTCTATAATAGGTGAACCCCTCGTGGCCTGGGGTGTGCCGGATGTGGACATCCACCAGACGAGCTTCGCTAGCTATGCTATTAAGTGCGACGCTGTCAAAAGTCAACCGCCTGTCTCCAGAGCCTCCCCTATCGCGGGCTCTCGTGACTGCATTAAAGTCACCTCCAAAGACAACTTGGCGGCTGGTAAAAAGGTAGGGCTTGATCCTCATAAAGAGACTCTTCCTGTCCTTTTTTGACTGGGGACCGTAGATGTTGACAAGTCTTAATTCTTGTCCCTTCATGAGGACATCTAAGATCAGGCACCTTCCCATTTCTAATTCAATAACTCGTCGGCATTCAACCGCTGCGGTAAAAAGGACCGCCACTCCACTATACGGCTCGGCCGCAAGAGACCAGTAGGAAGGGCCTGACCTCCACTCCCTTTTTGCCTTATGTATGGCTGCCAAATCGGACAGCCTGGTCTCCTGCAAAAATAAAATGTCGGCTTCAACGCGGCCGAGAAAATCAAAGGCCGCAAATCTAGCCGTATCAGACTTAATGCTGGCAACGTTAATTGATGCCAGAGTCAGCGGAGTGGGTGCCGCCATCATGAGTGATTAAATTAGACGGCTTTCTTCCTCACACCCGCTTCCTCGGGGTCAGAGGAAATCCCCTTGCCTCTTTTTTTGGACACAGATGTGTCCATAGCAAGGGATCCCCCGACCCCGTCGTCCTTGTTTCCAGGCTCCAGAGTAGCCTCCACCCCGGAAGGAACTATGCCTTCACGAGGTGGAGACTCAGCGCCCCCTGTTGACCCTTTCTTTGCCCTAGGAACCTTGCCCTCTGCCTCCCCCTCAGAAGAGGAGGAAGAGATGTCTCGGAGGGCTCGGAACCTATTGGCGAGTCCAACTGGAGGTGAGCAGGCTTTTCCTTCCAGTACTTGGCCCGGGGTGGGAGAAGATCTTGAATCCCCCCTTCGTTTCCTCCTCGTGGCACCTAGCTTACGCCGTTTCTCTAGCCATCTCTTGCCTTCCCCATCCACACTTTCACAGTGGGAGGAATCTGCAGAGTTGGTCTCCTCCCTCTGGATCCTCCTGTCCTCCTCATCTAAATCGCTGTCCCTCAAAGCCTCAGCCGCGAGATTTGCTTCTGGAACAGGGGCCACCATCGACCCACCTGCTGTGGGTGCTCCTGTCAGCTCCCTGCTCCGTCTGCGTTTCTCCTGACGCCTCTGCTCTGCAGGCGTCTTTTGCCGGTTCTTCCCTGGCTCCTGAGCTCCTCCACCTCTGCTGGTCCCCTCACCCCCGGAGGCCACATCATGACCCCCATCCGTAGGTGCTGAGACCGCATTGGCAAAGGAGCGCGGACAGCGACTAAATGGGTGACCGAGGTCACCACACAGGTTACACCTAATCTCTGCACAGGAGGCGGCTAGATGACCAAGACCCCCACACAGAGCGCACTTCAAGGTCTTACAAGCGGCGCTCAAGTGTGAGGGGTCGCCGCACCTGTGGCAGAGCTTCGGCTGCCCCTGGTAAAAGGCCAAGATACGATCCCTGCCGAGGAAGGCTGCAGATGGTATGTGTGCCACTGAGTTACCTGAACGCTTCAGCTTGACCATGAACGTCCAGGCCCCAGACCATATGCCGTGCTCATCCCTGTTCTTTTGGGGCATCTCCGTCACCTCTCCGTACCTACTGAGCCACGTCATGATGTCAAAGCAAGAAAGTGACTCATTACGAGTCAAAACGGTCACCTTCTTGATACCGTTCTGGCGAGACACCACCTGGATGGCAAAGTCTCGCCAACCGGGCTCGTTTTTCACCAGCTCGTAATTCCCCCAGAAGATTTCTAGGCCCTCTGGGCGAACGAAACTGATGTCAAACTCAGACGTGCCGTAGGGATGGATCAGGGCAAAGATGTCAACCGCCCCGAAGCCCATCTTCAGCAGAAGCTCCACTACCCTTGCCCTCGGGGGGCATGCATCATTGCCTCTCCAACGAAGACGGACCACATTCCTACGACCTGCGTCCTGCCCGGGTGTCGGTAGGGACCATACGGTCTCCCCCCTTTGCTCTCGGAAGGCACCCAAGCCATGTCTCTCTTTCCAGAGAGATAGATCCACCTCTCTTCCTCCAACTGTGATTGTACTCTCCCCCTTCCGTAAAGCCTCCAGGAGACGCTGTTGCAAAACGCCCTCCCTAGAGCCTGGAGACAAGGAGGACCCCTCCCCTCCAGCGGCGACACTGGCATAACTCCTACCAGGTGTTGTCGCCGCCGGAGGGGCGACTGGACCCCATGACCCCTCTGGCCTAACTACCTTATCCCCTGGGCCTCCAGATTCCTGGCCGCCAGGGGTACCCGAGGTGCCCGGAGGCCCAGCAACTGCAGAGGAACGTGTACCCTCGGCCTTGTCCCTTACATCTGCCGCACGCTCTCGCACATTCATCCCCGGATCTACCACTTTTTTCCTTGGATCATGTGGTCCATGGGTCCTGGCCTCTCCAGAGGTAGATGGTAAAACCTCCGGATTTTTGCTTGTGTTTTTACTTTTTCTTTTTTTCTTTTTTGCCTCCGCATCACTGGAGGCGCGGGATCCGGCCTGACTTGCTCCCAAATTATGGGAGACCCCAGATTTTAGGTCCACAGCCCCCTCCGCATCACAGGCAGCACTTGCTGCATTAGTGGCACCGCTGCCACCCTCCTTTCCGGTACCGCGACCTGCATCTGTACTGGCCTTTACTGCACCTTTCTTACTGATCTCCTTGCCCTTGTTACCAACTAGCACAGGGACAGGGGGTCTGACCAGCTGGGCCCTTTTCTCCCCAACTTCCCGCTCCAGGCCCACCACAGAGCCCGAGCCAGGGGGGTTTTTGGGGTCAGAACTCTGATCCGACTTTGCAGCCAGACCAGAGCTCCCAGGAACGAACACAAGCTTTTCCTGCAGCTTCTCCGGTTTCTTTTTCTTTCTCTTTATCTTTGTGTCCTGCTCTGGCAACTCGTCGCCAAACATGAAGCCCTCCATATGTACAGAGGCTTCCGGCTGCGGGGTCTTCTGTAGCTGCAATCTCCCTGTTCTTTCCTCCACCTCAGATTCCCCTGAGGTGGAAGGCAGCGCAATCTCTTCAGGTAGCTTGCCTCTGGGACTTGTAGTGCCTCTGGGCGTTGGTGCCAAGTCTTGAGAGCACACAGGCTGCTCCAGGGTCTCCTGCACATCCTCAAACTCTTCATCTGAGGCTTCACCATCACTTGACTCATGGTCACTGCACCTTGCCGCCATCTTAGCAAACCGGTCGTCGTTCAGAATTTTTTCTTTAAAGGGCCCGCTCTCCTCCAGGATCTTTGCCCTCACTGCTTCCCACATCTTTATGCAGTCTTTGCACTTTTTTATCGCTGACCTGGCTTCTGCCTGTTTGTCTTTAGAAGCTTTTTGCTCCAGTAACATTTTGGCGTCACGGAGCTTTCCTTTTTGTACCACCAACATTTTCCCTGCAAAGTTGTAGTCGGTGATGTTTTTAGCCAGCCTGGAGGCCAGCTCAATCACGGATTCCTCCTTCTTTTTGTCACTCCACATTCCCGTGCTTACCGGTATCTGCGGCTCACCTGCTCTCCTGCGGGTCTGGCTGCGCGTAACCATCTCACTCCCGGTGCTGTCAGAAGCTGCCGTGCTGACAAACGGAGCCACGCTGCTGCAGCCACGGCCCGGACCCAGTCTCTTCTTACCTCCAGCAGCTCCTGTCTTCTTGCGGACTGCTGGCTTTTCTGGCACCCGTGGCAAAGTTTTTTCGGAAGACTCTGATGCCGCCATTGCCATCACTTCCCTCCCTCCCCCCAAGTGGCCCCGGGGGGAGGAGGTGCGGTACTCCATGTCCAACAAAGCCCAGAAAAGTGCACCTTCTCTGGGATCCAAACTCAGCAGAACCTCCTTCTCTGACCACACCCTGGAAGTTGCAGAGCTTAACCAGCACACACCCAACTCCAGAAGCTGCACTCACTATTCTGCTGGTGGAGTCACTGTGTACATACATTACTTATCCTGTACTGCTCCTGAGTTACATCCTGTATTATACTGCAAAGCTGCACTCACTATTCTGCTGGTGGAGTCACTGTGTACATACATTACTTATCCTGTACTGCTCCTGAGTTACATCCTGTATTATACTGCAAAGCTGCACTCACTATTCTGCTGGTGGAGTCACTGTGTACATACATTACTTATCCTGTACTGATCCTGAGTTACATCCTGTATTATACCCCAGAGCTGCACTCCCTATTCTGCTGGTAGTCACTGTGTACATACATTACTTATTCTGTACTGCTCCTGAGTTACATCCTGTATTATACTCCAGAGCTGCACTCACTATACTGCTGGTGCAGTCACTGTGTACATAAATTACTTATCCTGTACTGATGCTGAGTTACATCCTGTATTATACTCCAAAGCTGTACTCCCTATTCTGCTGGTGGAGTCACTGTGTACATAAATTACTTATCCTGTACTGCTCCTGAGTTACATCCTGTATTATACTCCAAAGCTGCACTCACTATTCTGCTGGTGGAGTCACTGTGTACATACATTACTTATCCTGTACTGATGCTGAGTTACATCCTGTATTATACTCCAGAGCTGCACTCACTATTCTGCTGGTGGAGTCACTGTGTACATACATTACTTATCCTGTACTGATACTGAGTTACATCCTGTATTATACTGCAAAGCTGCACTCACTATTCTGCTGGTGGAGTCACTGTGTACATACATTACTTATCCTGTACTGATCCTGAGTTACATCCATTATTATACTCCAGAGCTGCACTCACTATTCTGCTGGTGGAGTCACTGTGTACATACATTACTTATCCTGTACTGATCCTGAGTTACATCCTGTATTATACTCCAGAGCTGCGCTCACTATTCTGCTGGTGGAGTCACTGTGTACATACATTACTTATCCTGTACTGATCCTGAGTTACATCCTGTATTATACTCCAGAGCTGCACTCCCTATTCTGCTGGTGGAGTCACTGTGTACATACATTACTTATCCTGTACTGATCCTGAGTTACATCCTGTATTATACCCCAGAGCTGCGCTCACTATTCTGCTGGTGGAGTCACTGTGTACATACATTACTTATCCTGCGCTGATCCTGAGTTACATCCTGTAGATCTTTTTTATTATAAAAGTGAAAAACATAACAATAAACAGAACATAAATATCGCTCACTTGGCATAAGACATAAACATAAAACCAAAACAAATGATCACTTGTGTTAACTAGACTTCGCCTTACTTCAGGACAAAGGAACAAAAGCAAAAGGTCCATCTGGTCCAAACAATACACACCGCACACTACACCAACCTGCACTCCAAAACTACACTCACTCATCCTCACCCATACATATACGCTACATACTACATATAACAATATACCCACATGTAAGAAAACATCCCAAACTCACAGGATCCAGCCTGAAATCCCAAAAAAGAAGAAAGAAAACTTGACTAATAAATAGAGATGAGCGAACGTACTCGGTAAGGCCGATTTCGCAATCAAGCACCGCGATTTTCGAGTACTTCACTATTCGGGTGAAAAGTACTTGGGTGCGCTGTGGGGCGGGGGGTTGCAGAGGGTAGTGGGGGGGGGTAGCAGCGGGGAACAGGGGGGAGCCCTCTCTCTCTCCCTCTCCTCCCCATTCCCTGCTGCAACCCCCCGCCCCACAGCGCACCCGAGTACTTTTCACCCGAGTAGTGAAGTACTCGAAAATCTCGGTGCTCGATTGCGAAATCGCCCTTACCGAGTACGTTCGCTCATCTCTACTAATAAATGAAAATTCCACACCAAAACAATTATATAATAACAATAGTACTAACAACAAAAAGTAATAATAATAACAAGAACAACCCAATACCCTTTTTTTGGCCCTTTTTTTTTTTCTTAATTAAATGTTTTTTATTTTTTTTATTTAATTTTTTTAATTTTTATTTTTTTGGTGATGCCCACCACCTAAAGAATAAAACCTTACATAATCCTAAACTAAACCTATAAACAGACAAAACCACCACACACCCCAAACAAACCCACTATGCTGTAGCCTGGGAGCCACGCCTGCATCCCAAGTCCGTGCTCAATGTCTATGTCCAGGACGAGCCAAGCTGCACCAGAATACACGCCCTGCCCACCTCAGCCTGAGGGCCACGCCCACACCAACAGTCCATGCCCAATGTTCATTGTCCGGGACGTGTCAAGCTACGGCTGAGGCATAAATCCCCCCCTCCCCCCAATAAGCCCCCACCCAACCTATCTATAACACCTAACCCTATATACAAAACAAAACATAGAGCATCTCTTTATACTACATAACTACAAACCAACACTACATATTAATACCCGAAAGCCTAAGGTTCAGTTACCTGCAGCGGTACATACTTTATCTTGGACCGAAAACAAAAACTCTACTAGTGTCACACACAGCCCTCCACAAGGACTGGATATGATAAGCCGGGCACCGACCAAATAGAGAGAAACTATCCCTATAGTTAGTCTGTCCTTACATTGTCCCTACTCCTTTTCTAAAAATTACCCTCAGAGAAACTGTCCCTACCTCTCCCTATTCTGTCCCTAAAAAGACCCTAACAATAAGAAAACTGTCCCTAACGAAAGACAAACCCTCTCCATAGGAGAGAGGCCTTAGTCGTGCCCAACCTCTCATAATCCAGAGAACGCACCTTCACCAGGTCACCCAGGATGTTCCTATTCATCTCATCCACGGGGAGGATTTTCTCTTCCGTCGAAACTAAACACCGTGCATTCCAAATGTGAAACCTGACCACTAGGCTGACTAAGAATAAAGTGCACCGGTCCCTGCCACCAAGGTCCCTGAATGCCTCATAGACCCATTCCGCATAGGAGAGGCGTGCCAACCTGGGCCAACCAATGGAGGCTCCCACCCGATTGTATACCTCTGTATTAAAGGGACACTGAAGCAGGAAATGCTCCATGCTTTCCAGCACGTTACTGCACTCCTGACGGGGGCAGCCCCTATCCACCTGTGGCCTGCTCTTCAAGTTGCCCCTTACATACAGTCTCCCGTGGAAACAGTGCCAAGTCAAGTCACAAAACTTCAAGGGGATCCTGTCAGAATTCAATAAACGTAACCCTCCCTCCAGGTCCCGACTTGGGCAGTCCTTGAGCGCCAGGGGCTTCTGGAAATGGGTCAACAGAACCCTCTTATCGAGGAGTCTCCTCGACAGAGTCCTGATCTCCCACATCCCCAGACCCTACCGACGTATCATCTTCAGAACCACGGTAGCGTAAGCCGGAAGATGCCCGTGCGGCGTGCAAAGATCCTTCACTCGCCCTCCTGTCTCCCATTCCTGGAAGAAAGGCCGAAGCCATCCCCAACAGGAGAATACCCACGGAGGAGCCCTCTCTTGCCAGAGGTTGCCTATATTCATCTTAACAAAGGTGTTTACAAGAAACACCACGGGGTTGACCATAGATAACCCCCCTAGTCTCCTCGTGCGATATGTGACATCTCTCCTAATTAGGTTCAACCTGTTCCCCCACAACATTAGGAAGAACAGGTTGTAGACCCGGGTCCAGAGAGGCTCTGGCAGAATGCATACGCTGCCCAGGTAGATGAATAAAGGGAGCAGGTATGTTTTGATCAGGTTAACCCTTTCCCGAAGGGTCAAAGACCAACCCTTCCACTGGGCCACCTTCTGAGTGGCACCATCGAGCCTGACCACCCAATTTTGCATGGGGTAATCTCCCTGGCCAAATTTGATGCCGAGAACTTTAGCCGAGTCCTGGGGCAGTGGAAGGGTGTCCGGGAGACCAAATGTAGGATCTCCCCTTCCTAACCAGAGACTTTCGCACTTATCCCAGTTGATGCCAGACCCGGATGCTTCCGAGTAGCGATCCATCTCTGCCATCACGTACTCTGCCTCCCCCCTCGAGGACACAAAGACGGTGACGTCATCACGTACGCTGCCACCCTGAGGGTGGCTTCCGGCACCGCCCGATCCATCCCGACCCCTGCCATAGGCCCACCATCAATCCTCCTAAGGAAAGGATCAATGGCAAACACGTACAGCAAGGGGCTCAGAGGACAACCCTGATGGACGCCAGACCCAACCTCAAATGGGTGGCCGACCCAACCGTTCACTAGTGGGAAAGTCTCAGCCCCCGCGTACAATGTCCTGAGCCAATTGACAAACCCCACTAGCAGGCCATACCTCAGAAGAACAGACCAGAGGTACTCGTGATTAACCCGATCAAACGCTTTGGCCTGATCCAAGGTCAGCCGGTACCCCTCCCAGTGACCAGCCCTACCCTGCTCCACTGCCTCCCGGACACCTAGAACAGCACTAAAGGTGCTACGGCCTGGAACAGAGCAATGCTGGGCCCCCGAGAGGAGCCGGGGTCCAAACATGACCAGCCGATTAAACAGCACTACTGCCAGAACCTTCCTGTCCGTATTGAGAAGCACTTTGGGATGCCAGTTCTCAATACAGCTCGAGTCTTTACCCTTTGACAGAAGGATCAAAGCCGACCTCCTCATTGACCTAGGCAGAGTGCCCGAGGAAAGAAACTCATTGAATACCTCAGTCAAGAGGGGACTCAAGAGGTCCTTGAAGGTCTTATAGTACTCGGATGTTAGGCCATCCGGTCCTGGCAATCTTTTCCTCTATATTGATCTCCTCTGTCAAAACATTAAGGGAGATGTCATCCCCTGGCTCAGGAACAGCTTCATCCAGGAAAGCCAACATCACATCTCGATCTAGATCCCTCTTTCTCAAAAGGTGCGAGTAGAAGGATCTGATGACTTCCAGAATCCCTGATCTGGACCTGTTCAGAGATACCGTATCGTCGATCAGTCCAGTGAGAACTTTACGATTCACTGACATCTTGCAGTTTCTGTAGGGGTCGGGTGAGAGGTACTTCCCTAAGTCCCTCTCAAAAACCAAAGATGCGTGCCTATTATACTGGCACCCCTTGAGCAAAGACTTCACTCTGGATATATCTTCTCGGCTACCTCCAGTCGAGACGAGATGTTCGAGTTTCCTCCTCAGGCCCTGATAAAGACGGTACTTACTCAGGCTCCTGAGGCTGGAGAGCTGGCGGAAGAACCTAGCTGCCCTGATTTTGAGCATCTCCCACCACTCTTACTTATTGCTACAAAGATCCAGTAATGGTACCTGGCTCTGCAGAAAATCCTCAAAGGACTGTCTTATCTCTGCTTCTTCCAGAAGTGATGAATTCAGCACCACAAGCCTCTACCCATCCGGGGGGGTCTCTGCAACATTCAGGGAAAACAAAATCAGACAGTGGTCAGAGAATTCCACCTCAACAACAGAAACTGGTGAAGAGATGGCTTCCTCCTTCAAATAAAACCTATCTATTCTAGACCTGCACTCGCCTCTATAATAGGTGAAACCCACGTGGCCTGGGGTGTGCCGGATGTGGACATCCACCAGGCGAGCTTCGCTAGCTATGCTATTAAGCACGACGCTATCATAAGTCAGCTTGCCTAGGGAGCCTCCCCTGTCATGAGTCCTCTTGACTGCATTAAAGTCACCCCCAAAGATCACCTGCCGACTGGTAAAAAGGTACGGCTTGATCCTCATAAAGAGATCCTTGCGGTCCCGTAGATGTTGATTAGCCGAAGCTCTTGTCCCTTCATGAGAATATCCAGGATCAGGCATCTCCCTATTTCTAACTCGATAACCCGTCGGCATTCAACCGCTGTGGTAAAAAGTACCGCCACTCCATTATATGGCTCGGCCGCAAGAGACCAGTAAGATGGACTAGACCTCCATTCCCTCCTTGACTTATGCACAGCTGCCAAATTTGGCAGCCTGGTCTCTTGCAAAAACAAAATTTCGGCTTCAACGCGGCTGAGAAAATCAAAGGCCTCAAATCTAGCCATATCAGATTTAATGCTGCCAACATTAATGGATGCCAGTGTCAAAGGAGCCGGTGCCGCCATCACTGGTGATTGAGTTAGATGGCTTTCTTCTTCCCACCCCGCTTCTCATCAGGGTCTGAGAATGACCCCTTGCCACGTTTCTTGGACACTGAAAGGTCCATGGCAAGGGGCTCCTTGACCTCGTCCTCCTTGCCACTGGGCTCTGGGCCAGCCCTCCCCCTGGATGTCACCAAACCCCCACAAGAGGAAGGCTCAGCACCCCCTGTAGGCCCCACGCTTGCCCTAGACACCTCTCCCTCTGCCTCCTCTGAGGACGAGACAGCTTGGTACCTGTTGGAGAGCTCAACAAGAGGAGAGTTTGGATTGCCTTCCTGCACCTGGCCCATTGCAGGGGAAGATTTCCCTTCCCTTTTTTTCCCTTTCTTGGCGCCCTGCTTGCGCTTTTTCTTTTGCCACTCATCTTTACCCTCACCCACACTTTCATAGTGGAAAGTATCTGAATAAGTGGTATCCTCTTCCCTTTGGATCTTCCTGACCTCAGCCACATGATTTGCATCCGGAGCAGGGGCCAGCATTGACCCACCTGCCACCTGGGTTTCCACCAGCTCCCTGCCCCTTCCGCACTTCCTTGGCGCCTCAGCTTGGCTGCCCCAGCATGTTTGTTCTTCCTTGGCTCCTGGGCTCCATCGCCTCTGCTGGTCCCCTCCCCTGCAGAAGCAACCTCACGGCTCTCCTACGCTGGGGCCATGACCGCATTGGCGAAAGAGCGCGGACAGCGACTGAATGGGTGACAGAGGTCACCACACAGGTGACACCTAATCTCTGTACAAGACGCCGCAAGATGACCTACCTCGCCACACAGAGCACACTTGATGACATTACAGGCTGCACTCAAATGTGTGGGGTCGCCGCACTTGTGACAGAGCTTCGGCTGCCCCTGGTAGAAGGCCAAGATACGATCCCTGCCAAGGAAGGCCTCGGATGGTATGTGGGCCACCGAATTCCCTGAACGCTTAAGTTTCACCATAAACGTCCAGGCTCCGGACCAGATGCCTTGTTCATCCCGGTTCTTATTGGGCATATCCACTACCTCTCCGTACCGACTTATCCAAGTCATAATATCATAACAAGAGAGGGACTCGTTACGAGTCAAAACTGTTACTCTCTTGACTCCAGTTAGGCGGGTTACCACTTGTGCAGCGAAACCGCGACAGCCGGTCTCGTCCTTCATCAATTCGTAGTTCCTCCAAAAGAGCTCGAGGCCCTCCGGGCGAACAAAGCTGATGTCGAATTCAGATGTGCCATAAGGATGGATCAGGGCATAGATGTCATTTGCCCTGAAACCCATCTTCAGCAGAAGCTCCACCACCTTACTCCTGGATGGGCACACGTCATTGCGTCTCCACTGAAGATGAGCCACATTCCTACGGCCAATGTCCTGCCCGGTTGTCGGCAGGGACCAAACGGTCTCCCCCCTTTGTTCTCGGAAGTTACCAAGACCATGTCTCTCCACCCAGAGAGACAAATCCACGACTCGGCCCCCTACATTCATCGAGCCCTTCCCCCTCCTCAAGGCCTCCAGGAGGCGCCGCTGCAAAACGCCGTCCCCAGAGCCCAAAGACAAGGAAGACGCATCCCCCCTCCCTCTAGCGGCGACACTGGCATAACTTCTACCAGCTGTTGTCGCTGCTGGAGGGGTGACTGTATCCTGGCCCACCCCCTGACTACCCTCCGAAGCCCCACCCACCCGTACACAAAGTCGCATACTAGCAGGGGAACCGGGGACAGCTGTTCCTGCAGGAACAGGGGCAGCAGGGGTACCAACAGCCACATCCATTACCTCACTCACTTCTCCATTAGCTGCTGGACCAGGAGCCATCTTACCTTTGCCCTTAATTTTCCCTTTATGCCCTGAGGGCAAGTCCATGGCACCTTCGGTGGGTGGCTGAAGATGTACTTCAACATTTCTCTTGACATTGGTGGCTGTAGCTCCGCCCACCTTAGCCACTCTTGGATTTGTAGTTCCTCCAACTTTCCTTCCAGCAGCAGAAGAAGGAGGTTTACCGTGTGTGGGAGGATCGGCAGACCCAGCCACAACCCACTGCGCCCCCTCCGTACCGGAAAGGTGCTTTAGGGGCACAGGGGGGACAGCTAAGCCACTAGCGGTGAGACCTGGCGCCGGATCACGCCCCCCTCCCACTCGGATGTGACCAACAGCGCCAGCACCTCTGGACTGCCCGCGACCCTTTGCTTTCCCAACACTCTTCTCTATCTCCTTTACTCCTCTATTCCCACTACTAGCACAAGTGGGCTTGGAGTTTTGAGCCGCATTAACCCTCTCTTCCCCAGTCCCCTGCACCGGACCCACCACAGAGCCCGGGACTAGGAGCTCAGGGTTACCACCCTGGTCTGACTTTTCAGCCAAACCAGAGTGCTTGGTGACATAAACAAACTTTTCTTGAATATATGTTTTTTCCTTTTTCCTCCTCTTCTTGCTTGAGATTTCTGGGGGCAGATCCTTTCCAAAATAGCAAGACTGCAACCTCTCTGGGGACTCTTGCAGCTGAATCTGCCGCATTATCAGTGCCCCTCTCCACTGCTGCTGCAACTGTCATCAGTGTCCTCTGAATCAGACTCGCCTGTTCAGCTTGGATGCTGGGCCCAGTAGTCCCACCTGGCAGCGACGATTGCTGCTCACCAGAGCACCCAGCTCGCCCATCCTCAGCACTGTCTGATTCTCCCAAGCTGCTGCTGCTTGAGCACCTGGCAGAGCGCTCTTTAATGCCGCCGCTGCTCACAGACTCCATTTTGCTAAACCTCTTGTCGTTTAACAGTTTCTCTTTGAAAGGCCCGCTTCTTTGCAGGATCCTTTCCCTTTCTTCCTCATAAAAGTCAATGGCCTGCTCACAGGCTTTAATCTGCCGCGATATGGCTAACTTCCTGGTGCGAGATATTGATTTAGTGCCAACCGACCGTGGTTAAGGGCTGGTGACCAAAATGAACGTCAATGACTCATAGTTTTAACAATCAGGATCATAATTCTGGAGCAATGTCAGAAATAGATAGATGACACATATACTTGTTGTCAAGGAAACCGAACAGCAAGAGTAAACTGGTTCACAAAAATTTTTTTGGTTCAACGCGTTTCTGTCAAGAGCTAACTCATCAGGAACCTTATAGTGGAATAATTGTCATCCCAAGAATGGGTCAAAATCACCCGTATCGATATGTGGATATAAAGCTGCCGTGACCTCAGGGCAAACGGTATATACCAGTACTAAGAAGATGGCCCGATAGCAACCGTATAATGGCTTTAAGACTGTGTACCTTTGCCTACTCTTTCTTAAATGGTGAGACAACCGCACCAAAACCGTACACCTAAGAGCAATGGTAGAATAGGTAAATAGTATGCTGAACACTAATAGTGGTTTAGCAAGAAAACCTTAATAGAGAGATATGCAGCAGCACCTCCAGTCTACCATCCAGACTGGAGGTGCTGCTGCATATCTCTCTCACTCTCTCCTATCCTACCTTATCTTTGTGTTGGAAGCTTTTGCTCTATTGGTGTTAGTGTAGGTTTATCGCCTTAATCGCTAATAGACTAGCCTAGACCTTTGTCATATACCAACCTATTATGAGCTATAACATGGCAGCATTAACATCTAATAATGTAAGGCAAAGAAGACATGTTTACTCTCACCCTAAGGTCCCCCACTTACTGCTACCACCCTCACTGCTTGTTGTCCGCTGCCAGAGGTACTGTCAGATCCCTGTCTGGCGAAGGGCCGCTCACAGTTTCCGCTGTCAGCGCATCTGCTCCACCGGCGGGACTGTGATGTGCCTATACACCCTTCCCCCGCCTCAGCGCTTCTGGTGCGACACCAGGACTGTCACATCCATGGCTGCTGGTTCCCCTGCTGACAGGCTCCGCCCTCAGGGCTTGTGCTCTGCCGCTGGGAAAGGCAGATCAGGTGGTGTGGGGAAGCCATCCGCCGTGTGCTCCAGCACTTTGCAGCCGCCACATAACACTCTTTCCATGCCTAGTCGACTCCCTGCAGCGGCCGCAATCACTATATTATATGGGAGTGGGTGCATCTTGCGGTACGATGCTGGTGGCGCACGAACACCTGCTTCACAAAACTTGGCCATCCGTGCCACAACACATTCCGGGGTTCTGCCTTGTGCCTCGGTGCATACTAACACCGTTGCAGCTGTGGCTGTGCGTTAGCACCAGGGCCCACTGTATGTTCTTTAGTTGCTCTTTTATAGGACTTTTTTGCCAGAGTGCTGTGCAGCCAATCAGATACAGGGGGCGTCACCCCCTGTCAATCTTGAATCCACCAGGAATTCCTGGTGGCGTCAAGATACACTAATACCCATGCCACCTGCCCCCCACCCTAAAGCTTCCGATTCCTCTGAGCTGCTGTTTTGGTATTTACCCAGTTTCTCTGCTGCCAGGGCTCCTGGCCGCCATCTGGGAGAACTGCATGTCATTTAGCAATTTTTTCATAAAGGTCATAAAGGTCTTCAGGATCCTCTCCCTTTCCTCCTTGTACATTTCAATCGCCACTTCACAGGCTTTAATTTTCTTGATTATTGCCATTTTCCTGCCACGGGAGGCTCGTTCCATCTCACAGCAGGCAGCCTGTAGCTCTCTTCGATGCTTTAAAAGTTCCCTCCCGGTCTCTTCATAGTCCCGCATGTATGTGTGGCGATACAGGATGCCAGTTCCTCTAAGGACACTCCCTTTTGGCATTCACCTCAACTTACAGGCTTTCTTTTGCACTGACCTTCTTTCCTTTTGCCTGGCTTCTTGTCCTCCTGGACTCTGTATCTACCTGGGGAATCAGGGTGACATTGCTGCTGCCCCGACTAGCTCTCTTTCCCTCCTGGGATTCAACCCTCCCTCCCCCTGACCGAAGCCGGAGGGAGGAGGTCAGGGGTTCCATTGCTGTCGGAAGCCCCAGAAACGGCACACCTTGCTGGGCCAAAAGCTGATCCTGTGCCTGGGATGACCACACCCTCTGGATCTTAGCAGAGCTCACTAGCACATACCCTTCTCCAGAGCTGTACTCACTATTCTGCTTGTAAGTAGACAGCAGACCAGCCATTGTATTATTAAAGAATGTTGGGAGTATTCAAGTAATACAGGATGTGATTCAGGATCATTCACTGTTTATGAGCAGGCATTATACTGACACTGCTTACAAGGGCACTCTGCTATCATTATGAAGGCACTAGTAATGCTGGCACCTTGGTTGTTATGATGGGGACATGACCTGCAGGTATCATCAGAGTTTACATAGAAGACACATCCACTGTGTGTCTCTGTGGAAATAAGTCTTAGAAGTATAATAATAGGCCAGTCATTACCCTCCCACAATCCCAGTAATCCCTATTAGGGACACTCCGTTCAGAACCTTCTTGACTTCTTAGGCTGGGTTTCCACGGGACGAAATTTCAGCACAATTCTCGCTGAATGACCGCACTGAAATTCTGCTAGGATTCCGCCAGAGAAGGGCAGCTTCAAAACCTGCAGCATTTTGCCACGGGTTTTGGAGCGGTTTTGCTGCCGGCATTCTGCTGTGGTTTTCTCTCCCCATAGAGAGGAGAGAGGTCGCTGCAGAAACGAAAAAAATAAATGACATGCTGTGGAATTGAATTCCACACTGCATGTCCGTTTATGCCCGGCTTTTCCGCAATGGATTGGCCGTTGTGTGTGGACTATATTTTTGAAAATCTCGTCCAAGCTGCTAATCGTGGGATTAGGAGCCATGGGCAGAATTGCCATATGGCAATTCCGTCCCGTGTGAACCCAGCCTTATAGGAATCCTGATGTCAGCAGCTGCTGATTCTTCTGACCTCAAACATAAGACATCCACCACAATCTACCTGCCATGTTGCCCAGCAGGTGTTCATACATGTACTGGGTGACACCTTCAGATCTCCATCATCCTGCGTGATCTGCTGTTGTCACCAAGAGGTCATCAGGCCTCTTCATGTCCCTTTATCAGTTGTTTCTCTGTTTTCTCTTGCAGAAGTCTTCCTGCCTCGTAGACTTCTTCTTCTGATCATAAAGCCAGCGCAATGTGTTCTGTTCCTGGTGCCATTAATTATATATCTCACTATAATGGTTAATCACAGGAAAGGTAGGAATGTGCTTGTATGTCCCAAAATAAGAATGCAAGGTGTCCACAGAAACACCTATCCATGGTCCCACAGATCTTTCCACCATTATACAAGGGTACATGTGAGGTTCAGCCTTGAGTCAATTTAAGACTAATTATCATAACTAATAAATAATTCCTGATGGTAAAGAATAAAGATTAATGCAGGACTGAAAACAAAAACGCGATCTTTACCATCTTATAGCCGTCAGCGGCTCCACAAAGATGTATATGGTTCCCGTGGTGGAATGGACTAGCACGTAGCACTTCTGAGGTCACTGTGTCACGGACATCATAACCAAACATGGTGTGGATGGCTAAAAAAAAGACATACCGGTATGTCCTTCTGGTTCAGTCTATTACCCCCCACCCCCATCAGTGTTGACCTAGAGAAAGGCGAAAAAAAACCAATGAGGTAGAAGCCAATGTTTCTCATTTTACTGGCAAAAAAAATCCTTCTGGACTCCCATTTGGCAATCATGAGGTGCTGTTGGGTACCCGGTGGAGACAACTGCTTTAAGGGGGTTATCCCACAATGGTAGTTTTCTTTTCCAAAAATACAGTACCCTCACAGATAATAAATAAGGTAAATAGGTAGGCCCATGTTAAAATTATCTCACTATGCTGCTTTGTTTGTATCTCTTTTCTCCTATTATGCAGGCTCCTTCTCATGGCAGAATGGCCAGTCCTGCCATGTGACCACTGGGAAACTACATTTCCCAGCAACACACTGAGTTTTCTGGGTTTGAGATACTTCCTGATGCTCTCCTATACATGGTCGAAGTTGCCATGCTTCTAGAAGTTCATATGCCGTAATGTTTTAACAGGAGCGGTGCACAGGAGGCAATAAGATGTCATCTCTCCCCTTTAGGCCTTATTCACATGAGCGTTTTTACACAGCTAATTTAGACGCAATAACAGTCACAACCATATAAAGCATTGGATTCCAATGCTCTCATTCACATGGCCGATTAGTAACAGCGTAAAAACGCCAGGCCGGAAAAATGTGCCGGACAATGTTTCAATGTTTTGCCAGAAAAGATAGATCTTGCCCTATCTTTCAGCTGCGTTTAGCCGGCAGCTCCCAGAAACTTCTATGGGAGCTCCCAGCAAAGGGAGGGGGAGGGAGTCATTTAGCTCTATTGAGCCAGTTGAAGTACTTATGCCAGCCAAAGGAATTCCGGGCTGCAACATATAAACGCTGCACCCGGCCGTGTGAATGAGCGAGACAATGTGAGATGTAGCCACGACTTGGTCACGGCTTTTTTTCATTCATGCAAATTTTTGCCCACTTTGAAGGCAAACGAAAACTTCAACGCTCGTGTGAAAGAGGCCTTAATGTGGAACTGCTCTCCATATACTAGCATTACAGTTCTGTAGGAGTCTTAGCAGGAGATAGTGCAGATGTTCGCACTACTGGCTGCATACATATACACTCTTTGTAATAACAAGCAAACAATCAAGCATATAGAAGAAGTTGAATTTGTCTTGCAAACTCGGCATGCAGTTACATCTCAGGCAGATATGCAAATTATTAGATTTGTGGTGTAATGAGATGAACGGTCTTGTCACCTGATGCCCTAAAAATGGTTCAATCCTCAGGTACTTAGTTGAAGCACATTTGGTCTTATGGTGCCCTTTACATGTATGGTTTGTGACGCCCACCGTCACCACTGTTTGCAGTGGTGTTGAGAAACAACAATACTGGATGCTACGGAGTGGAACCGGGGTATCTTGATTGATAAATCCAGGTTTAGTTTGGGCACTGACGACAGCCATGTTCGTATTTGGAGACCTCTGGGTGAGCGCCTCAATCCTGGCTTTGCTGTGGAGCGGCACACTGCCCCCTGCTGGTGTGATGGTCTGGGAGGCCATCGAATATGACAGTCGGTCCCCCCAGTAGTGGTACGAGGGACAATGACAGCTCAGCGATATGTTCAGGACATCCTGCAGCCACATGTGTTCCTCTCATGGTGGCTTCCAGCAGGATAATGCTTGGCCACACACACAAGGGGGTGACAGGAAGCCCTCTTAACACTGTCACACTGTCGTGGCTATCCAGTCGCCAGATTTATTGCCAATAGATCATGTATGGGACCATCTGGGATGCCAACTTCCACTGCCTACGAGTTTGCACAATCTAGAGTCTCAGTTACAGTAAATGTGTAGCACAGTGCCACAGGATGCCATTCGGAACCTGTATGCCTCCATGCCCATCCATATCACATCTTGTATCCAAGCTAGAGGTGGTACAGCAGGCACTAGAGCCTCCATGCCCCCTGTATCACATCATGTATCCAAGCTAGAGGCGGTACAACAGGGTACTAGAGCCTTCATGCCCGCCCGTATCACATCTTGTATCCAAGCTCGAGGTGGTACAACAGGGTACTAGAGCCTCCATGACTGCCCGTATCACATCTTGTATCCAAGCTAGAGGCGGTATAACAGGGTACTAGAGATTCCCTGCCCACCCATATCACATCTTGCATCCAAGCTAGAGGTGGTACAGCAGACACTAGAGCCTCCATGCCCCCTGTATCACATCTTGTATCCAAGCTAGAGGTGGTACAATAGGGTACTAGAGCCTCCATGCCCGCCTGTATCACATTTTGTATTCAAGCTAAAGTGGTACAACAGGATTCTAGAGCCTCCATGCCCACCTGTACCACATTTTGTATTCAAGCTAAAGTGGTACAACAGGGTACTAGAGCCTCCATGACTGCCCGTATCACATCTTGTATCCAAGCTAGAGGCGGTATAACAGGGTACTAGAGATTCCATGCCCGCCCATATCACATCTTGCATCCAAGCTAGAGGTGGTACAGCAGACACTAGAGCCTCCATGCCCCCTGTATCACATCTTGTATCCAAGCTAGAGGCGGTACAACAGGGTACTAGAGCCTCCATGCCCGCCCATATCACATCATGTATCCAAGCTAGAGGTGGTACAACAGGGTACTAGAGCCTCCATGCCCTCCCGTATCACATCTTGTATCCAAGCTCGAGGTGGTACAACAGGATACTAAAGATTCCCTGCCCACCAATATCACATCTTGCATCCAAGCTAGAGGTGGTACAGCAGGCACTAGAGCCTCCATGCCCGCCTGTATCACATCTAGTATCAAAACTAGAAGTGGTACAATAGGGCACTAGAGCCTCCATGCCCATCCATATCACATTTTGTATGCAAGTTAGAGTCAGTATAACAGGGTACTAGAGCCTCCATGCTTGCCTGTATCATATCTTGCATCCAAGCTAGAACTGGTATAACAGGGTACCAAAGATTACTGAAACTGCTTACCCGACCTCACAGAGAAGGGAGAAATACAGAACTGTGTAAGGCCGGTCTCACTCAACTGGATAGTAATTGCAGATTTCACAAGCATTTGATCCGCGGTAATACACGGATCAATCAAATACATTGGATTACCCAATTCTGCTCCCATTAGCGGATCGGAATTGTGTAATCCGTTCATGGAAAAAAGAACGCAGCATGTTCTACTTTACTGCAGATATCTGTGACATGGAGCCCATTGTTCTCTATAGTCCCGGATATACCTGCAGACCATAAGCAATTACATCGTTAGGTGATGGTGCGGGAAATCTAAACAAGAAAAAAAGTGTACTGCACATGATCACCTGCATGAGTACGCGGTCATACGCAATACAATTACACGGCTGTACGCAGGGTTTTCAGCCAATCTCACAACTGGAATCCGTGGGATTCTGCATACGATCACGTGAGACCGGCCTAAAAGGTTTAGGCGGGTGTGGAAAAAATGCCATAAAGTAAGATTTTTTTTAATAAACAGAAGGCATCTGATTGGCTCCAAATGCATTCTGCAGCAGGACAACAATCCCCAACATCCAGCCAATGTCACAATAACTATCTTCAGTGTAAGGAAGAACAAGGAGTTCTGGAAGTGATGATTTGGCCCCATAGAGCCCTGATCTCCTGATCATTCAGTCTGTCTGGGGTTACATGAAGGATTGGAGTGAGCCGACATCCACAAAAGATCTGTGGTAGAGATGAGCGAGCGTACTCGGCCACGCCCCTTTTTCGCCCGAGTACCGCGATTTTCGAGTACTTCCGTGCTCGGGCGAAAAGATTCGGGGGGCGCCGTGGGTGAGTGGGGGGTTGCAGCGGGGAGTGGGGGGGAAAGGGAGAGAGGGCTCCCCCCTGTTCCCCGCTGCTACCCCCCGCGCCGCCACGCCTCCCCCCGCCCCCCGAATCTTTTCACCCGAGTACTGAAGTACTCGAAAATCGCTGTGCTCGATCGAGTAATTACTCGAAAGGAGTACGTTCGCTCATCTCTAGTGCTTAGCTTTCCCAGATGTCTGGAACAACCTCCCTGCTGAGTTCCTTCAAAAACTGTGTGCAAGTGTACATAGAAGAGCTAATGCTGTTGTGAAGACAAAAGGCGTCACACCAAATACTGATGGGATTTATATTTCTCTTTTGTTCAGTCACTTTGCATTTTGATAATTTACCAATAAATTATTATCACTTCTATTTCTAGTAACATAGTATGTTCGGCTGAATGGAGACAATGTCCATCTAGTTCAGCCTGTTTCAACCCCCTTGTTGATCCAGAGGAAGCCAAAAACCCCAAGATGCAGAAGCTAATTAGCCCATTCGAGGGGAAAGTTCCTTCCCGACTCCATGGCAGGGAAGGCAGTCAGAATAATCCCTGGATCAATGTTTGATAGTTCCTACCTGAATGTAAGCCCCAGAACAACAACCCACTGGTCACCTAATGTCTATATCCTGTAATATGATAGAAAGATGTCTAGTCCCCTTAAACTCCTCTATGGATTTTGCCATCACCCCATCCACGGGCAGAGAGTTCCACAGTCTCACTGCTCTTACAGTAAAGAACCCCCTTCTGTGTTGGTGATGAAACCTGCTTTCTTCTAGATGTAGCGGATGTCCTCTTAGGCCTTAGTCAGACGGGCGTTTTTTCGCGCGATTTGCGGATCGCATGACGGATGCGCATCCGCAAATCGCGTGACCGATGCCCGAAAATCGCCCGAAAATATGCTCCTAGCCGCGTTTCATTAGAAACGGGCCGGAGCTGTCCAGCGCATTGCATTCAATGGAGCCGGCAATACAGCCGGCTCCATTGAAAGCAATGCGCAGCGGGCGAGTGTGGGATGAATTGTCAGGAAGGGCTTAAATAGGTGCGATCTGCGATTTCTGTTCTATAATTTATCGGACGAGCGCATAAAAGGTGCTCATGTGTCCGATACCATTGCAAAGCAATGGTTTTATAAAATCGCCGGACGCATGCGCAAATTGCGGCAAAAAACTCCCGTCTGACTAAAGCCTTACTGTCACAGCAGGGGCGTAACTATAGAGGGTGCAGGGGATGTGGTTGCACCCGGGCCCAGGAGCCTTAGGGGGCCCATAAAGCCTCTATTCTCCATATAGGGAGCCCAGTACTATGAATAAAGCATTATCGTTGGGGGCCCTGTTACAGGTTTTGCATTGGGGCCCAGAAGCTTCAAGTTATGTCTCTGTGCAGCATGGTTTAGGTATGGGTACGGGTACAGATACAGATAGAGGGGGGGGCCCAGCTCACTTTTTGCATCAGGGCCCCTGAGCCTTTAGTTACGCCCCTGTGTCACAGTACGCATATGAACAGATCATAAAGGCAAAGGAGTGCAAAAAAATTTGCAAAAAACAGAGCTCACCTCTCCTGCAGTGCTGAAGATGTAATGGGAGCCATATCCTCATAGAGCCATGGAGCTGTCGGCAAGCAGCTGAAGTCCAATAAAGAGCAAAGAAAAAAGTGGAGGATAGCTGCAACCATACCAAACCTCTCCTTTATTAGTAAAAGAGCATTGCGCACATGGATGTGAAATGTGAGGATGGGGAACGTGTATCGACCGTCAGGTCTTTCTCAACAGCCACGGATAAACGGATATAAACAGATGATGAGAGAGATCCTTGTATCGTCCCCTCATGCATTTATACAGAGTTATTTGATCGCCCCTTAGTCATCTTTTTTCCAGGGTGAATAGTCCCAACTTTGATAGCCTCTCTGGGTATTCCAGTCCCGTCATTCCATGTATTAGTTTAGTTGCCCTTCTTTGAACCCCCTCCAGCACTGTAATATCTTTCCTGAGCACCGGTGACCAGAACTGTACGCAGTATTCCATGTGAGGCCTGACAAGTGCCTTATATAGTGGGAGGATAATGTTCTCGTCCTTCGCCCCTATACCTCTTTTGATGCACCCCAAGACTTTATTTGCCTTTGCAGCGGCTGACTGGCATTGGTTACTCCAGTTTAGTCTACAGTCCACTAGTACCCCCAGGTCTTTTTCCATATCACTTTTCCCTAGCAGTACCCCATTTAGTGTATATTGGTGACATCCGTTTCTCCTGCCCATGTGCAGAACCTTACATTTTTCAGCATTGAACTTCATTTCCCATTTTTCTGCCCAAGCCCCCAGCTTATCTCGGTCCGTTTGTAGCCGCACATTGTCCTCCGTTGTATTAATTGTCTTATATAATTTTGTATCATCTGCAAATATTGATATTTTGCTGTGCAGCCCCTCTATCAGGTCGGTGATAAATATATTGAACTGAATGGGGCCTAATACTGAACCCTGTGGCACCCCACTAGCAACGGTGGCCCAATCGGAGTATGAGCCATTTATTAAACAAGTTTTCGCCCAGACCGAGCTGCTTCATTTTATATATCAACCTATTATGCAAAGCTTCCTTTGCAGCATTTCTTCCACAACCGCCTTCTCCACAGCACTGTCTGTCAGCACCCCTCGTGTTGTGGTCTTCTTTGGTGATGGGACTGGGGGCACAGCTGGAGCAGGTACAGTGATACCTGAGTCATGGTGCCCGAGGGTCCTTCTGTCATATAAGCAGGCACCAATTGTACATATGACACATGGGAGGTAACGGGTGAAGCAGGGAGGACAGCGGGTGAGTTTATTACTTCTCTATCTTCTTTTATCAGGATCCCAAATCTCCTCAGAGAACACGAAGACTGAATCACATGAAGAAACAGCATGTTAATCAGATATTATCAATCAGGTGAGGCTGCTTTCACATCTGCATCTGGGGTTCCGTTTTCCTGCTTCCATAATGCAATCTCCTGGCCGAACAGATCTATCTCATGATGGAACTGCACAGCGCGAATAGATCCCATTGACTACCCTGTTTCCCTGGAAATAAGACCTACCCTGAAAATAAGCCCTTGCATGATTTTTAAATGGTGTCCAGGCAGATGTACATGTAAAAAAGAAATATTTTGGGGCAAAAATTAATATAAGACCCTGTCTTATTTTCGGGGAAACACGGTATATTGGAGTCTGTTTAGTCTCCAATCAGCTGACCGGCATTTTACAGTATGGAAGAGTCCTGCATGCAGTTCCCATGTGTCTGTGACCCCCACACCCCGGCCAGGGGTCTTACTCATAACCTTTGCAGGGGAACTTGTAAACTTCCAAGTGCTGGCATCTCTTTACCAAGTATAGGCATCTCACAGTCCGGTTACTCCTGAACTTCAACACCACAGCCTCAGGGTCCGGCATCTATAGACAGGAGACTCCCTCTCCTCCCACGCTCTGGAGGGTCCTGCCATTCAGCCGTCCCAATTTCTTGATCATCAGCACCATGTCAGTCTCTGGCAGTCTCACTTCTGGCCGCTCCCCAGCATGGGGGCACTCCCTGCTGCACTGTCTCTAGGCGCGGTCTCTACCACTATACTGCAGACATCTCTGTGCTGCCTCTTCTTCTCATACAGCCTGAATTCTGATTTGCACCATGATGGCTGCCAGCCCTTCCCCACTAAGTCACATGGAGCTACACAGCCAATCAGAGCTCCTTCTGGAAAATTCTCTATATAGTTCAATTGCACTATTCACTGGTATTAGTAATAGTCTTCGGTTGTGCTGGAGCTCCCACTGGTGGCCAAAGTCTGATAAAGGCAGCAGATGGGATCTTGTTCTACAGCTCAGTACATGCCAGCAGAACCACTGTAATCCGTAAGAGGGGAACAGGACACTGCTCACCCCTCTTACAGCAGCACCAGAACCAACCTAAGTACATAGATACAGCCACAGAACCAAGCTTATAACATACAGTACTAAAACAAACAGTACATAGATACAATACCAGAACCTAGCTCTAAACATAAATACTTTAGCAGAACTAAGCAATTGTGTTGTGGGGCTGCCAATGGGATGATAGCAGAACCTCGGAACATCAGAGGAGAGGAGACAAAGCCAGGAGGAGGATGATTCATGTAGCTCCACAAGACACTGTCACATGGAGGAAGAAGATCATCTGCCTAGGTAGATCCAGCTCACAGTACATCCACCTGGTGTCTTCCCCTACAAACTGGTAGCCAGTGTCTCATGCGACCACATGAGTCACACATAGCTAAGGCTGGCCAGGGAGGGGACAATAGTAGGCTGAGGGCAATATATAAAGAGTAGGGAGATATCCTAAAACACATACAGTTTTGTGATGTAGCATCAATACAGATTCCAAATTGTTATTTTTTTCCTACTTTTTAACAGCCCAAAACCTTGAAGCCCCCAACATGGAAACCAGCATCTGCTTGGCATCACCTCTGCTATTGAGCCGGAACCAGATATACGTTTATGTAATGCGAGGAAATGAATGGGAAATGTAAGATGAAAAATGGTACAAAATGTACAGAAATATACAAAAATCCTTTGTGAAATATAAAATAAAGAAATCTTTTTTTAAATTACGTTTTATTATGGAAAAATGTAAATAGTCAAAAGAAAACCTACAAGAAACTGGCATCGCTGCATCTCTAATGCCCGGCACTATAAAGTAATAAAGCGTTATTTATCGCACATTGTAAAAAAAAGGTTATGGCTTTTGGAATGTGGAGATGAAAACAATGATTCCACTGTGTCCTTAAGGGCTAATACTAACTTTGTTGTTTCTGCAGGGACTAAAGGCTGTTCCAGACATGCCTTCAGATGGTTCCCCTCCCCTGGCTTTGGTATCCCAGACTTGCCTGCACATGTGTGGAGCAGCAAAACCTTTACTTACAACATTAGAAACACCAACAGATAGCAGGCGCTGTATGCCGCATATACATGCACATCTATACCTTGTCAGAAGCTTCTGGACCCCAATATAGAATACGTGCAAACCCCCTCCCCTCCCACCCCTACTATTTCTAATACTGATGTTTTCCTATGCCCCCGCCCCAGGCTCCAGAGCCGAATGCAACTGTTGCCTTTGCACGCCCTAGGGGGCCAGAAGGAGTCCAGTGTTGGACCAGGGATACTTGGGCCCTCAAGTGCAAATGATTGGGAAGAGCCACTACAGTCCTAGCACCCAAGGCTTGTGCCCCCTACAAATCAATAGAGACTTTCAAAAAATCTGAGTGGTCCCTACATTCTCAACAAATGTTTGCTAACAGTATTGATATGTATCAACATATCAATAACACGAGGGGCTATTAAAGCTGTATTATTATGTACACAATGCTCTGTTTTATATTAAAACACAAGAAACTCCCTTTAGCTGTGTGCATGAAACACTAAGACCGCAGTGTAAAATTGATTTTCACCGAGGGCCATATCAGCCTTTTGGTAGTAGCCCCAGTAATAATAGGGATCCTCAAAGTGGTCCCAGTAGTTATAGGGATCTCCATAGTGGCTCTAGTAGTAATCGCGGCCCCAAAAGTAATAGGGTCCTCTATAGTGGCCCCCGTAGTAATAGAGACCCCAATAGTGGCCCCCTTAGTAATACTAACTACCATAGTGATAACAGTAATAGCAGTAACACCCATAGGAGCTACAGTAGTAATAGTTCTCCCATGGTGGCTACAGTAGTAATAGTGGCCCCCATAGTGACTCCAATAATAATACTGACCCAGTAGTGAGTGATCCCCATTGTGGCCCCAGTAATACCGTAATATAGAGCCCTGTGTGGCACAGAGTGCTAAGGCAGCAGAAATGCAGTCCTAAGCTCTCACTCACGACTTGGTTCAGGTAGTCGGCCTTCCATCTTTCTGGGGTCGGTAAAATGAGCACCCAGCTTGGTGTGGGGTAATAAACAAATTACTTGAAAACATGAAATAAGTTGGCGTTGTACAAATAACAAGATCTAAGTGTCCCTTATATTGGTGGCTTCAGTATTAATAATGCCCCAGTGGTAACAGTGTCCCCTACATTAAACCCAGTAGTAACAGTGACCTCAATGGTGGTCCTAGTAATAATAAGGTCCCCCATAGTGGTCCCAGTAGTAATAGTGTCCCCTATATTGGCCTCAGTGGTAATAGTGACTCCCATAGTGGCTCCAGTAGTGATCTCCATAATAGTCCAAGTAGTAATAGTGATCCTCCTATTGGCCTCTGGTCAGGCAGCATCCTTCCAGGTATTCCCCGCACCTAGCCCGCAGCTGTAGTCTGTTGGCGCTGAACTTACTCCTCATCGTCACAAACTCTGCACTGCAGCCACTGGATCGCTGCTACAGGCTGGGTGAGTGGAAAAGTAGGTGGCGGGCCTCCTGTATATGCTTTGCCAGCTGCTATTCCCAAAAGATTACCATTGTTCCTAATATAATGTATTTGGAAAGGACATTCCCATAGCTAGGGGCATTCCATCAATGAGGCAAGCTGAGCCTCCTGCCTAAGGTGGCAGAACCCAGCAGTACATTATACTAGGAACAGTGACAAACCTTTGGGCATTAAATGTCTATATTTCTTTATATTTTTCTTCAGTCTATGTAGTAAGCTTGACTCTTTTCCATATCTAAGTGTCAGATCATTTTAAAGCTTTACACTGATGAGGGGCCCACAATCTTCAAACAGCTCAGGGCCCATTGTAGCATTAATCCATCCCTGCCTCACAGCTCCACCTATCTTCTCCATCTCTCATTTGCATTCCAAATTTCCCAGCAGAGCATTGCATGGCTTTTAAGTCTCCTTATGACTATTTGGCCCTCTCCACAAGGAGAAGCAGAACCCCTCCTGACCCACATCACAGAAGACCTCTCCCCTGCCAACCAGAACCTTACTATGCATTGATGAGGGCAAGAACTTCAAAATAGCTGTCTGTACATGGCTGTATTTTCCTTATGATGACGACACTGGTTTGGAGCTCATCCCTACTCACGTTGAAATGTCAGACAGTGACTAATAGGCAAGCTGCCTTCCAATAGGTGGCGCTGCAAAGCAATATACCATCTTCCACTTGCATACTTTCCTGTCTATAATCATAGTTTATGATGGACTATCAATATAAGGGCTGTTCTTAAAGTGAACCAGCTGTTATTTTTCCTGCACATTGATACTTTGGGAATGTTGTTGAGCCGGAGAAATGTTGAAAGATCTTCATTGTCTAGATCAGTGGGAGTCACGGGCATGTCAAGTCACTCAATGTGGTGGGTCCAGGCACTAGGTTGGAACCTCAGGTGTAGCATCCGCAGGTCTGGAGAGTAGTCAGGTAAAAGCCAGGGGTCAGCAACAGGAGATCTTGTGTCGCAGTACAAATACGGGAGGTGGGTAGTATTGTCAGAAGGGAAGACAGAAGTCAGTATCAGGAGGTCTCAGTTTAGATAGCAGAGAAGCAGGCACCAGTGGAGCTTGATCAAGGCTTGTGGAGCACAATAATCACGTAAGGAAGAAGGGAACAGGACCAGGTTTATATAGGAAGCTTAATCAGGAACAGGGTGGAGTCCAGACAGTGAAACAGAGGAGCATAGCTAGGTTTCAGCAGAGGAGCTGTGCAAGACCTGGATGGCTTGAGATAGCTACTGACTGGAGTGCAGGAAGTTGTGGGTTCGAGCCCTGATACCTGATTTAAATCAGGAGTCACATGATTTTTCTGCTGTCTCATCTGGTCAGATAAACCTTTCACCTGACTAATGGCATGGGCTCCATGCAGTAAAGCCCTTTTCTGAACTTCTGGTGTCTGCTTAAAGAAGGAGCCTGGGCAGCAGCTGCCCCTCATGTGATCTCAAGTGACATTATCTTAAGAGAGCTGTTATTGCTCTTTGAAGCCTAGGGGACACCCTGCTCAGTTGGAAAAAGCTATCAAATTCTGTATCTCATTGAAGGCTAGAAGCACAGTGGTCACACAGTAGGTTCTGTGGATATGGTGTAGAAGAAGCAGTGGAGCTACTCCAGTGGTGATAAAGTGCAATGGTGGTGGAAAGGTACTTATCCTAATTGGGTATCATGGTGATGAAGTAGTAAATAAGGTATACGCATAGAAAATTGGGTGCAGCCAACCCAGTATCCGTACAACCCGCAGACTGACTTATAGTAAATGCAATGGTGAATGTCAAGAAAAAACTGTTAATAAGGCACAATTCTTAGATGAACATACACAAATCTTTGTCATGAAAAAAACTCTGTTTTTATTTTATAAAACCAGCCAAGAAGATGCAATGCATATCCAAACAATACAATGCTGGTTCCTCAGTATTTCTGTATACATAAAAGATAAAAAATTTGGGAGATATGATTTAAAAGAATACATAGTGGGGATATATAGAGGAAACAGAAGTTGTGGGGGGAAATAAAACAAAATGAACATATATATTGTGACAGTGCAGTAGCAAGAGTGGCCTGTAGGGGGCCTCTGAGCGCAGTCACTATGTTTGGTTTAGTTCACCTGCAAGTGTGCGACTACACCAGTTAAATTAACCCTCCCTCACAAGCTCAGTCTCCTTGAAGCCTGTGGAGCTTAGTAGAGGTACATTACAGAGAATGGCCAGTAGGGGACAATAGACAGGCATTCTGGTGCCTGAGGAAGGGGAAAGCGGCCACAGGTGTGGTCAGGAAGCTGGATATGGGAGTGCATTCCTGCTACAGCTGGGGAGATGCTGGCTGAGAGAGCCAGAGAAGACCTGTGCAGCAGAGCGGAAGTGCTGAAGGCTGGTGGCCTAGCAAAGGCCAGAGTCCGACAGGGACGACACCCCTGGACTCACACCCAAGTTGGGGTGCTTATCTGAACTGTTAATACATATTGACATTATGTAATATGCTGTGGAATAAAGGCTGGCAGGAGCCAGGCAAAGAAATACACATCTCCTGAGCAGTTTATGTGCGTGTGGTTGCCACTCCATGTACAAAGGTGGGCGATCCACAGGCGAGTGTACCCCAACTTGCCACTATATATATTTCATATTGGTAGAACATATAATCACTTCTTCTGCCCAGCTCACCAATGGTTTTTCAGCCACAGTTTTATTTCCTGTTCTTGGTAACTGGTTCTCCTTTGAGCACTCATCACTGAAGGAAGTAACCAAGCCCACAACCATCATCCTTTAGCCTGGATTCTGTGTTGCATGGATTTCCTCTCTGGGAGCTGGGGTGGCACACTCCGGGAAGTTAGGGGCTTGTCAATGCCTCCCTTGCTTCTGCTAGGCCTTAGGTTTGTTCCCTCGGTACACTGCATATTAAGTTTATGTGCATCGCCAGTATTTTTGCAAACATTTTAACGTCGTTATTAAGAAGGGAGATGGGCCTATAGGAACCACAATCTGCAGGATCTTTTCCAGCTTTAGGAATCATGACAATTATGGCCTTGGGCATGGTGACCGGCAGGGCACCATCACGCAGAATAGAATTATATAGCGTTAGAAGCCGGGGAGCTAGGAAATCCGCATTCTTTTTATACCATGCCCCAGAGAGTCCATCCAACCCTGGCAATTTCCTATTGGGGAGTGACTTGATAGCATCCATTACCTCTTCTATACTCAAGCCCCTATCCAAATAGGTGGCACTGCTCTGGCTCAGCATAGGGAAGGTTATATCATCAAGGTAGGCTGTTAGCTGTTCATCCAAGCAGCTAAGTTCGGAAGTATATAGGTTCCTATAGAAGTGGGCAAATGTTTGATTGACCAGTTTTGGGTTATCCACCAGGGCCCCCGAAGCATCACACACCACCATGATTGGCAGCAACGCCTGATCCTCCTTTGTTAAATAGGCCAACAAATGACCGTTCTTATCTCCCTGGTCAAAGACCTGGTGACGGGAGTAGAGAAGCTTCTTATTGGTATACTCAGCGAGTAGTAATTTGTATTCCATGCCGTAGGTTATTTAAAGGGGTTGTCCGGCCACACAGGGTAAAAATTTTTATAATGCTGCTGCTTCCCTTTCAGTAAGGATAGTAACACACAGCATACAGGGGCTCAAACCGGCAGGCAGATCAGCTGCAATGTCAGTTTCTTACCTTAGATTCTGATCTTCACTGCAGCTTTCAAAGATGGCGCCTCTGTGCTGCCTTCCCACAATGCTCTGCGCTCTCCCTCTTCTGTGTGCGCGCTCCCGATGGTAGTAAGAGACATGAAAAGGCAGGATTTCCCTCAGCTCACGTCCTAGCCCCGCCCACGACACGCCCACCTCTATTGAACTGATCTACAGTCTCTCCCCGCCCAGGCCCCGCCCCCTGCTGCATACTATAATCAGAGGGGTTGTGGCCAGGGGAGACTCATACACTCATGGTTCACGATAAAATCCTACCATGAGTGTAAACAGCAGCACAGTGTATAGTGAATGGAGAGGGGCAGGGGAGAGCCGAGAGAGAACTCTCCTGCAGCCCCCCACTGCAAAGCTACCTACTGCCCCCCCCCCCTGCTAAAGTAAAGTAAAACAAAACATTTCCCCACGCACACATGCCCTTATAGTGCCCCTCCCACAGCGACCGCTCTCACAATGACCCCCCCCCCGACTTCTGTCAGCCGGGTCCCTGCACACACACACACACATCACTGCACCCCCCCCTTGCACACATCCATCCATCCATCCATCCATCTCTCCCTCTCCCCCCCCCTTCCCCCGGGACTTCTGACAGCCGGGTCTCCAGACACCACTAGCACACACACACATCACTGCATCCCCCCCCCCCCCTGCACACATCCATCCATCCATCTCTCCCTCTCCACCCCCCCCCCCCCCCACGAAAGCCCGCCCCTCCACTCATTCTTACCTTGGAGATGAAGAGCCAGCAGCCACGCCTCCCCTGCAGGCAGAACTGAGCTTCCCCGCGGCTGAAGTTCTTCTGCACATGCGCAGAGCTGTGCTGGAGAAGCTTGTCCCCGTCGTCCCGACAAGAAGAGGACAAGAGACTTGTCGGAACCCATGGCAACCGAGGAGCAACACAGGGGGGGCAGCCCAAGAGGTAAGTGAATAACTTCTGTTTGCCTAATTTACAATGCACAATGTATATTACAAAGTGCATTGTATTGGGCAAACAGAAGTAATGAGACCTAATGTTTATGGCCGGACAACCCCTTTAAGTCCAGGTAGGCTTCTGGGGAAGGATCTGCTATGTGCCTGGCTTCCGCTGCAACAAGGTGGCGTTCCAGGTCCAATTAGGCGGCTTGCAGAGATCTTCTATATTCAGCAATGGCGGATGTGAAAGACCCCCTAATAAAAGCCTTAAAGCCATCCCACAAAGTCAGCTCTGAGGCAGTCCCCTCATTGACCTCCCAGTACATCCCTGTCTCCTCATCAACATACTCATGTATCTCTCCCTGTGCCAGCCATAAGGGGATAAGTCTCCACAAAGGGCGAGAGCCCTCCACACCAAGGTCGAGGACCAGCTGGAGTGGGGAATGGTCTGATACACCTCTGGGCAGGTAGGACACATCCCGCACCATAGGGAGACAGTCTGGGGAGCCAAAACACAGGTTGATATGGGAAAAGGAATTATATGTTAGGGAGTGACATGAATAGGCAGTGTCATGCGGGTGTCGCAGGCGCCATATTTCCTGCAGCAAGTAGGAGTTAGCCCACGTAAGCAATCTGGTTGATATCGAAGCAGCTGGAGTGAAACGGTCCCACACTGGATCTAAAATAAGATTGAAATCCCCCATAAATATTATTGGGGCGGGTTCGAGCAAGACCACCTTGGTCATTACGTCAGTAAGGATTTTAACATCAGCGGGGGGGGGGGGGGGGGGCGGCAGATAAATATTGATTATCGTGAGGAGGCGGCCATAAAAGGTGCCCTGAAGTATCAGAAACTGACCCCCAGAATCAATGTGGATTTGTCGGAATACTAATTGGGCTGATTTAGCCACCAGGACGCTGACTCCTCTGGCATAGTTGGAATAAGTAGCGTGATAAGAGGGCCAATATAGGCTCTGCGTAAGAGCTAGTATCTTTGAGCCCTGCAAATGCGTCTCCTGGAATAGTATGATGTGGGGAGAATGAAGCCGAGGCTCTTTTAAATTTAGAATTCAAGCCCCTAACATTCCAGAAGATCAACCTGAGATGCGTACTAGCCATTGCTATAGAGTTGGACATTGTTTGTGGAGAACACCCGCATAACACCGAAAGAAGAGCCGCGCCAAAAAAAGGACAATAAAGCAGAATGGTTATCTTAGATGTATGAACCATAACAAAAACGCCTTCCCACCCTACAGATCCCCCCAAACTTAGGACAGGTTTGGATCCCATAATACAAAACTTTTTGAGGGGCGTTAGGCCTGCCCCAGAAAACCAACAGAGAAACTTAAGACAGAGAGAGAAAATATAGTCATATGCTCCCCCTGCGAAAGAGCATGAGACACAATTGTGTAGGTGTGGGCTGTATCACCACAGCTCGCATATACCCGGCTATAATATGGGCTACTGATATATGGGCTGATTGCCCTAGGAGGGGAGCCCCCTCAGGCCATTGGCCACGAGGAGGGGTCCACCAGGGAAGGGCCACAGAGAGTAATATCTCCAAATCACTGGGAAAATCAGAGGAGAGGAATAGCATAGTTGACAATAACCCACATCACATACCAAGAACAGTTGTATCATAAGTGGCTGGCCCAAGAGCCTAAGGAGGTGGGGGGGGGGGGGGGGGGGGGAGGAAGTGAGAAAGGGGAAAGGAAGCAAGAAAGGATGGGAAGCGGTAAGGAAAGAGGTAGGAGTCTCATTCAGTTGTTGCTATACAGAAGAGATAGTAGGCCAGCCACGGCAACAATTTCTGGGTCGAGCATACTGTTGCAGCTTGTTGGCTATTTTATTTTGTTTAATGGGAGCCATCTTGCCGGAGGGGTACAGTTGGAGATATCCGTTGGCCCGGACTATCGCAGGGGGAGTTCACATGTCGTTTAGTGGTTAGTGCATAACTGTTATGTAATAGTCATAGTGAAGTGATGGCAGTGGACTGACATTACACCACCACTAGGTGTCAGCAGAGAGCAGCCCAAAAGTCAATGAATAGATGCAAATGAAGCGGGCTTTGTGGATTATAGAACAAATAAAAGGCTGCAGGTGTGAGTTTGTGCCATTCTACCCAGTTCACAGTTTCCAGCTTTATTAGTTGGGTGGTGAGAAGAACAGGAGGGGGGAGGGAGCAAGCAACTTCACTCCCCTGCACTAGGGTCTGACACACGCAGGGACTCCCCTTCAGCGTATTATGCGCTCTCCTCTTACCCTCACTATTGTTCCCTGCACCACCTTTTAGTTTCTTCTCTCCTCCCCAGCCCCCCACAGCTGTGGAGGCACAGTATCAGGAGTGATCTAGAATGCAGAGATTTTAGGGAAGTTTGAGATGGCACAACAGTTGGTGGCTTATTTACTTTATGACAAGTTGTTTTATCTGTTGGCTTCCTGGTCCTGTGCCGCTGCAAAGTTTTTAGTGTGTGACCAGGATCCAGCTGAGCCTCTCCAGACCTGGACTAGCAGGGGTTAATTTATGAGGCTTTCCGCTGTGGGACCCTAAGGATGGTGTCCCTGGCAGAGTTACAGAAGCCCAGGTATATGCACAGCAGGAGTCTGAGTCTCTGGCAGGAGCTCTCTCCCTCCCCAATGGCAGATGGAAGCCTCACTAGCTCTTCTGATAAGGTGCCTGCCGACCGGAAGTGAAGCCCTCTCCAGGGGAGCCTGCAGCCTCCTGTGGCGAGTAGGCCATGGTGTTCTGAAGCTGCCCCAGGGAGCTGGCAGACACCCTGCACGTACCTCTCCCCTTTAGGTGTGCTGAGCAGTCGCTAGTGGCAGACAGGGAGCCTTTAGAAGTACAGGAGTAGAGGATTTATGTGGGTTTCCTCTGGAGCCATTCCACCATGCGTCCTTCTCCTTCAGCTGCCAGGCCACGCCCAGGAAAGTCATCTTTAGTGGAGTACGTCTTTGAGGGTCCCACTGACCAAAATATTGCAGACAGATGAGTATGTATAGAAGCTTCCCGGAACACAGCAAAAAATCAACCGTAGGCCTTATAACACAGGCCAAGAAAAATAATAAAACAAAAGCGGAAATTGAAAGACTAAGGGCTCATTAACATGGGCGTATATTGGCCGTGTAAATGGGCCCTACGTGATACAAACAATACCATTGTCCAAACGGGGAACTGGAAATACCAGAAAATCCCGTGCCTGTTGCTGCAGGCAACTTGAGGTGCAAACATCCTAATTACAAAGGAACAAAGGGAAAACAAGGAAGAAATCTGTCCCTGTAGTCTACCATGTTGCATATATGGGAGTCCTTTACGACGTCAATTGTTGTAAGAGGTTATGGCCCGTTCTTCACGAGGAGAGGGAGGGTTCCCTTTCTGTGAAAGGAGATTGCACTTTCTGCAGAGCTGTTCTTCTTCGGCTTCTTCCGGGGTTTGGACAATGGATTTGGATCAATTTCTAGTGACTACTAGGGAAAATACCCGTGCGTTGCATGGTGCTATATAAGCGCATGGATTGGTTATTGAAAATTGGCCTTTCAAAGTTGTTTGATTTTGCCTCAGCGGTATACAAAATAGTGACCAATCACAGCGCAGCTTTCATGTTACCTCAGCAGCATAATATATAACAACCAATCACAGCGCAGCTTTCATTTTACCTCAGCAGTAAGAAATGAAAGCTGAGTTGTGATTGGTTGCTATTGGCAACAGAAATTACAGGGGAAATCAGTGAGTCTTCGATTTTTAATTCCGCTAGTATTCGGCACCGGCTGCTGAAGAACAATCATGCAAAATATCACTCAAAGCGTAACAGAAGACAACACAAACAAACAGAGTGTTTTATACATAAGATTAATTTCCCTGAAAGCCCTATTTATAAGCGATGTGTTGCTAGGAGCAAATGGCTGAGGACGCCCTCGCACACGAATCATGAGGTCGCTCTGATGGTAGCATCATGTGGGGCGGTAGTAGGAAGTGATTTGGGCTGAAGACACCATTGCATGCCAATCATGATAGCATCACTTGGGGCAGTAGCAGGAAGCCATTTGGGCTGAGGACGCACGCGCACACAAATCATGAGGGTCACTTCAGGCAGTAAGACGGATGTAGAAACAAATCGGTAATGAAGCCGTGAAGCTCGTCTGTTTTGGCCATTTCTGGAAGTCCTCAGCCTTATATCATTGTGCCTCGGCCTGTCCTCCATAGCAGAGAGTTTAAGCTTTACTGCTTCTAGGTCATCCTCCATAGAATTTGCGTTGCCGACCAATTCCTTACGGGCTGAGGTCAGTTCCGCCATGTTATTTTCCACATGTGCAGTGCCGTCCCAGTTTCAGCTTGTAAAGATGTAAATGCGAGTTGTGGGTCTTTCTGAATTACGGTTTGAAAGTCTGAAGATAAGGCACAAAACATGGCTGATGTAACAGGAGCGCCCCCAGTGGTAGGTACATGCAGGTGCTTAGGCGAGAAGTTGCTTTAGATGTCCCCTTTTGTTTTACCAAGGGGAGTGGAGTAGATGGTAATGGAGGGGTTAAAACCGGCACATCCTCACTATCATCCCCCTCAGGGAGCATCTCCTTCACTGCCGCCAATGCAGACTCTGTGCCTGCTGCCATCATTGTGGGGCTGCTGCCACTGACCCGGGCCTTCTGGCTGAAAATATTAGGACAGGCTGGGTGTCATCAGGCAGCGGTGTTTTACATCCTGCTGTCCCCTGTGTGCTGCCGCAGGTGCAGGAGCCTGTACCCCTCTGCTGCAAGGCTGTGCCATATTGAATTCCCCCACTGGCCGGGAAGAACCTTGTTAATGTGGCTGGGCTCTTCTTGTTTCCCCCCCCCCCCCCCCCCCACACAATTGTCACACCGGAACCGGTTGATTCTGGGAGTGAAGTGGTGACTGTGAAGGTGATACTGATGGGTGTTAGCTGCCGGTGAGCGCCGCCGTAAGCCGCTATGGCAGGCAGAGCACAATTCTGCTTCCATTAGCTGCCGACCATGGCCAAACTACCGCTATATCCTGTACTACAAGTACCGTATCCTAGCCACACTCTTATATAAGCCTCGCCTCTTAAAAGGCCACTTCTTCATGGCCGAATGTTCGAGTGTCACCCTGTTAAGGGCTCTCAGAGGCCAGACCAACCACTGATGAGGTTATTGAATACCCCAATATGGCACAGCATTACAAGATGGGAACGTCCTCAACTGTAGCATGAATGCGCGGTAGAGGAACTGAAAGGCACATGTGTAAGAGGGTAAGTGGCCCTTGACCCACTTGTGGGACTTCATGTTGGTGCAGTGACTGAGGCAGACACCCATAATAACATAACGGCTTCTGCCATACGTAGTCTGTGCATGTAATTGGTAAGTATTTGCAGGGCTGTCTGACCATCTTCTCTGTTGTTAGGTCATACTTAGGTACTAATAGCACACAGGCTACTGCACTGGTCTATATGTACAATATGTACCTATACATTATACAAAATCTGCCAATGAGATTAAAAATAGGTGAAATAATTTTTTTAAAAGCTTAAACCAGTAAAATTATCACTTTTTTTTTTTTTGCAAAAGACAAACTTTATTAAACAGAAGTCCTGACACCTAAAATATTATCCTCTTATTTGACATCAACATGTGTAACTAACTGTACAATAAGTTCATGACATCTTTTATGAGGTTTGGTACAGAAAATAAAAAAAAGAAGACATAGAAAAAAAAAAAAAAATAGCAAAAATGAAATTGATAAAAATGAACCACAAGCGTACATGCAAGAAAACACGGCAACCATATCCTGCGTCATGCACCCCCATCCAGCCCTGTACTATGTATAATGCAGTGTATGAGATGGAATTGTCTGTACTTTATGTGGTCAGTGTCCCTCCAGGTTATACTGCCCCCAATGGAAGAGGTGGAATTCTAACATGACCACCTGCTACGCAGATGGAGGCAGTTCCTGGATGACATATAATCTGTTTCCCAAGTGTTTTCATGTGGCATGGTGCCTGATTGCAGTATAGACAACTTCTCCACTTTCTTTATTCCTGAATTTAGCTCTCTGATAAAAAGAAAATGGAAAAGTAATAAATCTTTATAGATGTTTTCGGAACTACCTGCAGTGGCCACTAGAGGGAGCTTAGGAGTTTTCTGCATACAGATTTATACAGCTACAGTTTACAATGCAGTGAGCTCCCCCTAGTGGTGGCAGTATGTGGTCAGATTGTTTTCATTCAGTTCTATGACTATACAGGGGATTTGGAGCTCTACATTAGAAAATTGGAAATCCAACCCCTCTACCAAATTTTAGGATCTGCTATTTGAGGCCTTAATTCATTATAGGGATAATGAGGGGATTTACTTCATCATTCAAGGGCATTAAGTCAGGGGCATTACTTATATAAATGGGCGTGTCAAATGTACAAAAAAAAAGTAGACAGTCCATGATTTAGAAATTTGGCAAGCCTGCCGTCGTTTTACCTGGTCATCAGCGCTCTGGGATCCCAAACCAAGGTCAGCGTAATGGATTTCTGACATTTCTTTTGACTCCACTGGAAAATAAAATGTGTCAATTGGTAAAATAAAAAGTAAAAAGTTCAGATGTTTTAATGATAAAAGCTCTCATGCCGCCATTATATCACTTCTAGGGGCAGTTAGTTGCCCAGTGGGTGTCATCTTCGGGTAGGACTACGGTAAATGGTGGGTTGGCTATGATCCTTTGTAATGTGGCACTTCAGTGTTTCCCTGTGGAAGAGAGCAGCTGCAAGGAAACTGGTTTGGAATTTTTAGTGTTTTTTTTCCCCCACAGGGTTGTTTGCCCGCAGTAACAGCAGGATATTCCCGTGGATCACATGTAGCTCTGGCCTAAGGGAGTATTCCCAACATACAGCCCTTTTATACGAGCATCCGGCAAGAATCAGAACGACTATCAGTCAGTGTAAATGCAGCGACTCTTCATACACACCCCCTGACCCCGCAGGTTGCAACTGTACGTCCTACAGCAGGAAGGGGTTAAAAATGGAAAAGCTTATTGCATGAAAATTTTATCTACATGTGAGTGCGATGCTATATTTTTGTTTTTGCTCACATATAAAATAATGGGTTTTATCTTCCAAAAAGAGGACATTTCTGTTATTTTTCCATCTAGGACCGCTGGGCTGACAGAAAGATTGTTCATGGATACAGACTGACAATAATGTGTCCTTTACACGTGTGAGTTCCATCCATAACGCTATAAGACAGAACACGCGTGTGAAACGCACTCGTGTAAATATGGCCTTACACATGGGGAGCAGGAGTAAAAAAATATATATAAATTACCATAACTCGGACAACCCCTTTAAGTACGACTTCTGCTGTGGATTTGGATTACAGCTGTCGCAGATCCGCAAAGTTTAGCCTCATGCAATAGGGCTAAGGTGCAAGTGGACATCCTGGCACAGATTCCGTATGGAATTTGGCTCAAGAAGTTACGTCTCATCTCTAGGGGCATAATTGAAGTGCGTAATCAGTGTGGGGGTCCCTCGCGGATGATCCGCAGCCTAATTTGCCCATAGAATATCATTGGACATCTGCAAAATGCTCCATTTTTCTGCAGATTCCGAAGAGACGGCTTCCAGTAAAGTTAACGGAAGCTGTCCAGTCCGCGGCACGCCCACAGGTAACACTGTATAAGTACCGCGGGTCAGCGGCAAAGCTGGAGATTTAAAAAAAAAAAGGCATGGCGCATGCATGCGTGCCATGCACATCCGCCGTGCAGAAGAAAGAAGATCCTGCCACGAAGGAGGAGACCCGCGCCGCATCTGGACAGGTGAGTAAATTTATTTTTTGCCTCATGCCTGCGGGCATGGTAGGAATCCACTGCGGTATTTTTACTATGTGAATAAAGGGATATGGATTACTGTGGATTTGCCATGGAATTTGCCCAAATTCCCCTTCAATTCTGCAGCAAATTTTGCTGTGTGAATAGTTTTCTGATGCTAAGCTGCAATACCAGATACAACCCATGGACAGGTGTGGCGCTGTTTCCAGAAGAAACAATCATTTTTTTTCTAATCCTGGACAACTCCTTTAAGGGTATCTCCATAGGATATGATGTGAAAGTATGATTATTGGGAATCTACTTTTTCTCCATGAAATAAAGAAATGGGCACCCCTTCTCTCATGCTTGAAAAACTTTGAAAAACAGAACAAAAAAGACGTACTATTACAGAGGGCAGTAATTCACTTCAGGTAAAGTTTCTTTTGTCATCAGTAATGAAGGGGAATGGGAGCTGCAACTACTCAGAGAGAAGATGTTACATAGCTGAGTAGTATTATGTGGGTGTGGCTATGCTACACAGCCTCTGAAATAGGAGGGGAAGCTGAGTTTGTGCACCTTAATGAGAGAGACCAACTGATCAGTGCTGGGAACACCCCCAGCCAGTAACTTTTATGTAGGAGAATCTGCAAACCAAATATGATGCTTTCTAAATGCACGAGAAGGGAAACTCAATTATAAAACAGATAAGTGTATCATTTTTATTCTACAAAATATGCATTTATTGATTTTTTTTTAATGTTTAAAGGTTTCCATAGCCTTTAAGGCAGCTAGGTCTTCTCTGGAACAGAGTCACCTGTAATTCATGGTAAAATCAGCTTTGCACAACTCAGAGTTGATTTTCATGTTTCTCTATGAAAAAAGTTGCAGCATTCTTACCAATAGGGAAATATTGAAGTTGCCCACAAATCGCAGTAATGTCATGCAGTTACCACTGTTCACAGATGACTTTATTGATTTAGATCCTTAGTCTTCATGGTGCATTTAATGCTCACAACCACAATTGATTCCTTATCCCCCCCATGCAGCAATGTTCCATCATTTTCTTCCTCATTACTACACTTCTTCTCTCCCCCTGCTGCAATACCAAATCCTTCTCTCTCTGCGGTGCATTAATACTAGTCTTCTCCACCCATGCAGCAATGTCTCATCCTTCTTATTTTCCTGTGCAGCAATGCCACCTCCTACCCAGTTGTAATACCTCATACTTCTCCCTCTTAGCAGTAATGTCATATCCTTTCCCACCTTCCCCTCCAGCGGTGTCCAGTAACCCCTCTTCCTGCAGCAATGTCTCTATTTCCCAGCAGTAATGCTACTTCTCCCCAACTCCCTCACAATCTACTAACAGGCGCCATTCGATAACAGGTAAGTGATGTCCTCTGCTGTGAAGGAAGGTATATTGACCAGTGAGAACTTTCACCACTGAGGAAAGCCCCTATAGCAGCCCAACCGTGCTCAGCGCCAACAGTCTTCAGATGGAAACAGCTGACCACACAGAAGAGCAATCAGCTGTGTGTATGTCTAGCAGGATGGGCGGCTGTACACACATGGGCTCGTCCTGCTAGAGGTTTTCCCTTCCGGTTTAGGGACCTTTCCCATGGGATGGAATATTCTGTAACAGTGTTATGGAACGTGCCGTCCCTGAACGCTGTAGCACTGTGGATTCTGGGGCTGAATATTCCATAGGAAGGCGTATTTCACAATTCTGTTCCGTAATATTCTGTCCTGTGACAGATGCGGCCTAGATCCTGTAGGAACAAGTCCTCAGCTCACTGTACTGATCATCGCTTTACTATGTGCATAATTTATAATTAAGACAAAAAAACATTGGATAACAGAAGACTCATTCATGTGGATATATTGTGGGGCCGGGCAATAATGCCGACAACGGTGTAGCACCCGCCCAGGGGGTAATGCATGCAGGTGGGTACGTACAAGCATTTTTAAACACTGTGGGGTGTAAAAAAGTCACAACAGTTTGTGCAGGGCTTACTTGCGTAAAAGTTTCACGATTTTTGGCGTTTGCCCTGCTGTCCACCACTTTCCCATAAGGAGGCGGGACTTGTTATGAAGCGGTGTGGCCGGCCCTTTGTGAATAATTTATGCCAGAAACTTTCCTAAATTATACCAGTAATGTATGTCAGGTCGGACTTAGCGCACGGTTCTGTGTGGACGCATGTCATACATTGGGCACATTATGCACGGGGGAAATACTCTATTACAGTGTCTGAAGTGTCGGCCTTAGTAAATTCCCCCTGTGGGGCAGAAATCTAAAATAGTCTAAGAGTAGAGATAAGCGAGTATACTCGCTAAGGCACATTACTCGAGCGAGTAGTGCCTTAGCCGAGTATCCTCCCGCTCGTCTCTAAAGATTCGGGGGCCGGCGGGAGGCGGGGAGCAGTGGGGGAGAGCAGGGAGGAATGGAGGGGAGATCTCTCTCCCTCTCTCCCCCCGCTCCTTGCCGCAACTCACCTGTCACCCGCGCCGGCCCCCGAATCGCCGAGACGAGTGGGGAGATACTCGGCTAAGCCACTACTCGCTCGAGTAATGTGCCTTAGTGAGTATACTCGCTCATCTCTATCTAAGAGACAAACTGTCTTTGTTGCCCATAACAACCAATCACAGAGCAGCTTTCACTTCTTGGACATGCTGCGTTTTTTGTATCTAGCAACATCATTACAAGAGAAAAATCTCACGTGTGAACAGACCCATTGAACGTGCAAAGCTCGCTGGTGTAAACGCAACTTTAGGGCCTATTCACAGGCGTGCGACGAATCAATATGAAATCTATTCTTCACATCCGCGATTCTTCTCTCACGCTGAAGCTGATATGCACTCGTATCACACGCATGATATGGACTCGTGAAAAATCGCTATTTCACAGAAGCAATGTGATGAGATTTTTAAGCAAAAACGCATCGTCTCGCAGTGGAAATCGCGGGTTTGCAAGTGCGACATCGGGCCGAGTTAATTTACGCTGCATCCAGACGTTACTGTAGGTCAGCACTAAACTATAAAATGCCCTACAAAAATAGTTATTTCGCTGGTGTTTTTTTTTCTCAATTTTCAGCTCTCTGTGGACACATGACATTGATTCAAAATCGTAGCACTTACCGTTGTCCCACCGTCTCCTCTATAGGAAAATAGCGCATGTCTGACCAAAAACATCACCAGAAAAACGATTTTTCTAGTGTGTTCATAAAAGTGTCTTATGGCTATAGAATCTGAGAGATTTGAGAAATTAAGAGATATTTCACATAAAATTACCGTTTGTTGTTTTCTCAGTTTTTCTTCTATGAATTAGTTTAAAAAGAACCCTTCCAAGGATTATTACCAAGACCGCTACAGGCAGTATGAGCAGCATGTAATAGTGAGGTTCTGTACCTGTAAGGAGTAAGAAAACAGATATAATGTGCTACAAACACTATAAATGATAGCAGTATACATGAGCTCCACACACCAACGGCTTCCAATTGCAGAATCTGCGTTCGCCGTCCGCACAGAAAATCCACAGCAAAATGAGGAAATTGAAAGGCACTTTCGATTTTTCCTCCACACTCGCAGATACAAACTGCGTATTTCACGAGCAAAAGAAGAATCGCAGCATGCTCCATTTTTCTGCAGATAGCCTCCACTGAATTCAATGCAGGTGCCCAACCTGCAGCTCATACACAATTAACATTGCATATGGGCTGCGGGTACGTATGGCATCGCTTAGCGATGGTGCTGGAAATATAAACAATGAAGGGAAAAAAAAAATGTGCTGTGCATGACCGCCGGCGAACAGCCACGGTCATCCGGAATACAGAGAAATCAGGTATGCAGGGTCACCGGCTGGGCCCAAAGCCGAAATCCGTTGAGGGCCTCCCTCATGCGGAATTCAACCCATTCGTGTGAGCCCAGCCTATGAATGTATACACAGAGCTCAATAGACAGCATACAATTGAGCTCCCCCTACTGGTGGCTGCAAACAATCTGACTTTTGGCATTTACATCTAAATCTATGCAGGGGATTTGGAGCTCTTTATATGTACGCTGGATGTGCATGGGAACATAGTGGGTGTCAGCTGACTTTGACAGCTGATTTCCAGCTGCGGTCAGAGATACCTCAAATCACAACTAATGACCTGGTAGGGCCGCTCTTCAGACTTGCTCCTCGCTTCCTGTGTCTGGCAGATGTAGGCTTCATCCTGCTTTGCTTATAACCTTAACTTCTACCTGCTTTCTTCTGGAAGCTCAATGGTTACTTGCTCCTGGCCTTCCAGCTCAGCTGTATGACCTTTGCCAATATCGTGCCATATAGCTGAGCTGAGAATTCCATTCGGTGCTTCAGTGTTGTTGTGAGTTTTCTCTCTGACATCCTGCTTAGCTCCTGCTTCTGCATTTATTCTGCTGTTATCCAGTATCCTTTTGTTTGTTGTCGTTCCGCCTTTTCATCCTTTCTGTCAGTAGTCTCATTGCTAGTTCCTCTGTCTTGTCCTTGTAGGCCTGTCTGCCCCTTTGTTTCTCTATAGTACTGATCCTGGTTTGTCTTTTGGTATATAGGAGTTCTACCTGAGTCAGCTAGCGCCTAGAGGAAGACCACGGGGTCATCCTTATTGAGAGGGGTGTTCTGTTCCTAGGCAGGTCTATCCCTCTTTCCCTGTGCTAGCTTCAGGCAAGGCATCTTCCCTAGTTCACCTCCTCAGACTGGTTACTGTCATATGGCATCTTTTCCTACAATTCCCTGAGGGTCAGCTATCAGCCTCACTGGATTGGGCCTTCGTCCACCTCGTAGGTTGATCCAGTGATTCCACATCCACAGTCCGAACATAACCATTGAAATGTTGCTGTCAAATCTGATAGCAGCATCCAAAAGGTTTATGCAAGTATGCTTTATTAATATATGTACCGTGGCCTCAAAGCAGTTGACAGGTGACATCACCGGGCCTGTACAGCACAAACCAAGCTCAGTACAGAGATGTGCAACACCCCAGAGGGGTGACCCTGGGCACTTGGCTAAGGTGAAGAGCTGGGAGGGATAAGTGCTGTCTCATCACGGTGGCACTTACCATGCTGTGGGCCCTGAGGGATGAAACGCAGCCAAGGCCAGTGTAGATTGCAAGCCAGCTTCGACACTCCTTTGGCAGGGAGTTCCAATAAAGAGTATGAGGGGGGGTCGTAGATGTATGTATCACTCGTGACGCCACCATTCCCACACACTGTCATACTATGTGGCAGAGTAATAAACACAGGAACTTGTGTGCAGTACCTCAAAACCCTAGGAATGGTTAGGGCCCGGTATAACTTTTACTTGACATAAACTTGAACAACAGGCAATACAGGTACAGTTCACTCTCAGCAGAAAAAACGGCTAAAACTCAGAGGTAGGGAGGATACATAGGATAAGAACGGCCCTACAGTCCATGCCATCTGTATGTCACCGATCCTGGATTGGGAGCACTTCGGAGGAGTAAGGGGGGTAGGGGGCCACTCTGCATACACTCTGGCAAGAACAATTATTCAAGGGAGGCTTAGCCAATATACACCCCGAACAGCAGATGCCTGGGTGTCTCAATCAAGTACCTCTGTGTGGTGATCCTAATGCCAGACGGCCGCACAGGAAAAGCCTGTGGTGTGAACAGGTAACTCTTTTAGGAAACTAGGGGTTGCTCTCTTTCTGTTGCTGAGACTCACTCCTTCACATCCGCACTCCAAACGCTATGGAATGTCGCTCCTCCTCTTCCATCTTCACCTACTTGGAAGCTGAAGGTGCCTCCATGTGGCTCCGTGTTAGCACTCTCTTGGGTCCCTGAACAAGATAGCACTCACAGGTTGAAGATAGAACTCATTTTCCTGCTCTCAGACGTTCCTATTTATACCTTCATTTATACCACATGACACAATGTAATAGATATATTCAGCAGACAGAGCTGACAGGCAATGATTTTATTACAGTTAACTCTTTAGACGCTGCAGCTGTGTAACACACATATAGAAAATGACATGACAGCTTTGCACTGTGCATCCACATAAGACAATACATGTATGACATTTATGGAGGGGACCAGGATGGTGTTCTGGGCCACTATAGATGCAATACCAGAACCAAGTTCATGCAATCAACACAAAATCAGGAGCAAGCTCAGTACATTAATGCAGCACCAAAACCAAAAACTCATATCATAAATACAGCACAAACCAACCTCAATACATAAGCACTGCCCCAGATTTAAGCTCAGTATATACTGTACCAGAACCAAGCTCAGCACATAATTGTACAGTACATGTACAGTAAATATTGCAGCAGAACTAAGTGATTGTGTTTTGAGGGGAACCAATGGGCTGACAGCAGTGCTCAGAACATCAAAGGGGAGGAGCCAGAGCCAGAAGGATTCATGTAGCTCCAATGGATGCTGTCACACAAAGGAAGATCATCTGTCTTGTGCCCCCCTTACAATCTAGCTATGGTGCTGTGGATGACCATGTGGCCGGCTGTCCATGGGCATAGTGTTTTCCCGCAGCAGATTTCTACTGCGGGTGAACGCTAAAGAAGAAATCGCGGCATGCTGTGATTTCTATACGCAAGCGGAAAATCGCTGCGATTTTCCACTCGTGTACATTGAGCTGTGCCTTCATAGTTATCCTATGGAAAGCGTTCATTGCGTTATCTGCGTGCGAATTATCTTCGTGGGTAATACAGTGAAATATCGCCTGTGGACAGGAGGCCTATGGGTTGCATGTAGATAATGCCAGCCATATATACATCACCTCTTACCTACCTTTGTTTGAAATAAGAAGATTGGGACAGATGTTGTGTGTATTAATGGATTTGTTCTTCTGGTCGGCCGGGTTCTGGACTATACACAGGAATTCCATGTCCTGGTGGTCTGGAGGTAGTGACATCTGGATGATACTCCCAGTATTACACAGCTGATACTCTGTGTTGTTTTGTCTACATTTCCAAGTATAGGAGATATCTGATGTATTCGATGGGACAGAACAATGAAGAGTAACATTACCTCCGTCTATAGAAGGTTTCCTGCATTCAGTCTGTATAGTCGGAGAGGGAACGGGCTCTGTAGTCGGAAAATAGGAAATCAGTTAAATTCATCAGGGCCTCAGTATGAAGGGTTAATCACATGCTCTTTGCTGGAATATTACACAAACTGTGGTTAATACATGTCCTGTGAATGCCAAACTGCATTAGCTAATCAGGACTCTTCTTCTAGGACATGTGATGCAAGTGCACAGTAAAGCATGCTGCGGCACGGTTCTGGCCATCGATGAACCAATGCGCTGACTGGGATTTATAAATCCTGTAACCAGGAAGTGATCTTCTGTGGGCGGCCGAGGACTGCAAGTAGCGCGTTGGAGCTCCGGGAAGCAGCGGGAGGGACCTGGGCCAAGCCTGCTAGGTAAGTATAATAAGGCATTCCCCAAAAATAAGACCTTGCACCTCTTTTGGGGCAAAAATTAATAAAAGACAGGGTCTTATTTTTGGGAAACCGCAGTAGTAGGTGACTGGCTAAGTTTGGGGATTTAAGTGTTATACTTACCTCCCCTGTCGTTCGCCTGGTGTCAGTGCTGGAAGCCAGCGCTACTCAGTAGTCCACCTATTATAAAATTACAATGGGTGGAATACTTAGCAGCTCTGCTCAACACATTTATAGTGACCCAGACCTGTCACTACTAAGTGTCCTACAATTCTGGGAAAGTAGTGTTATAGAAATGTTTATTACTCTGAGGATTCTGTTTTTCCTGTTACATGGGCTGATGAGATGATTAAAGGGAGTTGGTGATTGGAGGATCAGAGAGAAGAGGCCAGAGTGATACAATAGCCGCTGATCTGCAGTATTACTTAGTGTATTGGTCCAGCCTCTCAACCAATCAGCTCTATGCTGCTGGGAGGACCCAGAAGTTTATAAATACCCATGTGTAAGGTCTCTGCCCTTCCTTTCTGCTTCTGTCCCGCGCTGAGAGGGTTAACCAGCACTCTCAGGGTTGACCAGGTCTCTGCCTCTCATCCCACCTTTGGGGTTAATTAGGCATTACTCCCCTATTTAAGGTGAGTTGATGCACCTCCTGGTTGCCTTTGAATTGGTGTTTGTCCCTCCCTGACAATAAGCCTCACTGGTCATTCTGTCTGTGTCAGCTCTGCCCACCCGCTCTCCGGGTTCTGTCTCGGGTCTGTTTCCTGTCTGCCTCTCTGTCTCGGGTCTGTTTCCTGTCTGCCTCTCTGTCTCGGGTCTGTTTCCTGTCTGCCTCTCTGTCTCGGGTCTGTTTCCTGTCTGCCTCTCTGTCTCGGGTCTGTTTCCTGTCTGCCTCTCTGTCTCGGGTCTGTTTCCTGTCTGCCTCTCTGTCTCGGGTCTGTTTCCTGTCTGCCTCTCTGTCTCGGGTCTGTTTCCTGTCTGCCTCTCTGTCTCGGGTCTGTTTCCTGTCTGCCTCTCTGTCTCGGGTCTGTTTCCTGTCTGCCTCTCTGTCTTGGGTCTGTTTCCTGACCTTCTGTTCTGTATGAGGCTTCTGGCAAATCTGCATCTGTTCTTACATTTATTTTTTGTCCGTTTTTCTCCCCTCTGTCCTGCATCTGCCTATGTGCCAGCCCCATCTGGTTCTGTGTATTACCCCTTTAGGGATAGTCAGGTCCGAGGTTCCAGCGCGGGGCTGGCTTTATCAAGGCAATTGGCTTGCTTTTTGGTAGGGGCCTGCCTTTCCCCCTGCAGCCAAGGGTCAGTCTCCCTTTTCCCGAGTTCTGTTTATGCCTTCTCAGTTCTGCCTGTATTCCTGTATCTTAGTTGGTTCTGTATTCTTGTCTACAGTCCGCCTATCTGAGGAGTCAGCTACCAACTACTCTAGGATTGTCCTCTGCCGTGGAGGATTGGTCCAGTGTATCCACTAAATCCCTAATACCATGTTTAGTTCCAGAATCTTCTGTTTGGAGAGCGCACTAGGTGTAGCAATTAGTGCAGACAGCTGGGTAAGGGACAGCTATATACAGCCCAATCTCCAAGTTGAGGAAGGTGATCGGTGCCAGTGGCTTCCAGTGCCGACACCGGGAAACGTCAGGAAAGAGAAGTATAACATTACATCCCCGGTCTCTGTGGGCCACCTACTTTGAACCCATAAGCTTAGTTTATAGGACTAAAAGTGGTTGACAGATTCCCTTTAAATGCATCTAATATTGCTGCAGTCAGTTTGAGGTTGTCTGGACTGTGTGTAGGTGAGATAGTACTTTTGACACAAAGTCATTTGCAGCAAATATTGATCAACGTGCAAAAACAGGCTTTCAGAAGGTGGCAGTGAAAACCTTCAACCAGGCCAGTATGTAGCTTGTGTTTATGATGACCAGTGGTGGATTGGAAACATATATGAAGTTTTGAACCAAGAATGTGATGCTTTGATAAACTTCATGCATCCTCAGGGGCCGGCCCAGTCATTTCATTGGCCAGCTGAAACAGACTCTAGAACAACATATGCTTTCTAGTATTCCTGTTCCTTCAACGACAATGATGGATTAAAATTACAATCTCTCAGAAGCAATAATAGCAATGGTCAGCAGCAAATTTCACGCCTTTAACCCCTTAATGCTATATGACATAAGGTTACTTCATGGCAGCGTGGTACTTAACGCACCAGGTTGTAAACGTACGTCATGTGGATGAGGCGGGATCAGAAGCTGGCCTCCTGTTGCAATACCCGTCATTGCCTATGATCACTATTACAAATGATAAGGCATTGCAGTACAATGCATTATCATAGCAACATAGCTACTATGGTACAAGTTCCCTACAGGGATATAAAATAAGTAAAAAAGATAAAAAATCGTGTAAAAAAAAAAACCCATTTATTTGCGCTCGTTCCCCTATTTGTATAAAAATATATATATTTTTTTTTTAAATCCCACATATTTGGTATCCTCATATCCATAACGACCCATACAAAAAATTTAACACACTATTTATCCTGCACGATCAAAAACAAAAACTAAAATCAAAATGCAAGCTCTGTCCATGGAAAAATAAAAAAAGTTTTTTTCTTGCTTAGTCTGACAATTGATGAATACGAAAAGACCGCGACTTCCTTATCTGGCAAAGGAAGTTAACAGCCCTGCACTGCCTATATCATAAACCACCCTCCCATAATAAGGGATTTTTTTAAAGGGGTTTTCCAGTCAGCGCTCGCTGTCAGTGCCGAGATACACTGGGGTCAAAGCGGAAGCCGCCACTCTGACCCCGGTGTAGTTGTTGGCGCTCGTAATAGCAGGCTGGCATTTCAGTGAAATTATTGGGAGCTGAGCCTGCAATTACCAGCACTGGCCACTATACAGGGATCGGAGCTGCAATGTCTATCAATGGGAAAGACCCAATAAATTTGTGCACTATGGGCTGCGTGGCTGGACTCTTCGGTTTTGGCCTCATTCTCTTTGATACGAGACCGACTGCTAGGACCACCACTCTCCTTGCTTCCCATGCTTTCTTCACCTATTGTCTATGCATTATGCTTATTGGTGGGGGTTCTGGTGTTTACCTTGGGGTTCGTACGGATGATGGCTGCCGCTCTCAGAGGGTCTCTGGTGGGATTCAGTTGGGTTCTGCATATTACATTGGATGGGGTGATTTCTAAGTAATGTTTCTAAAAACTGTTTTCTAAAAATCTGCAGATATGTGCTGGCTGTACCGAGCGGAAGATGGATTGTTTCTGCAAAAGAGCTGTCCCACAATACACCACATGCTGTATGCTGTGGTCAGGCATTGGGGTTTCAGTGATTTGTACTTTTTGGTTTGTTTTTCATGAAATATGAAGCATTAACCCTTTGCAATCCAATTTTGGATTCAGGGTTTCCTAGGAAACTTTCTCTTTCTGCCATTTTAACAATGGCGCCATCTGCTGGCTAGAGCCAGTACTGCGGTATGGGACATGCTGGAGAGGCTCCCGACAACAGAGAGACCAGTAATATACAGTCAGAATACCCTGACGGAAGTTTTCCGACATCGGAGCTGTACAGCCTTTAATCAGAATATCTTCAGACGTCAGACAGTGGATTGGAAAGGGTTAATAAAGAAATATCTGATTTTAAAAAAAGAAAAGGACCTCAACATAGAGGGATCATGTACTGTATGTTAGGGGCTTTGCAGGATTAGACAAATGTAGGGGGACTTTTATAAAAGCTTTAACACCAATTTCTGTGGTGAACAAAAGCTGAATTTTTTGTGCAAATGGGGTTTGCACAAAAACTTGCTTTTGGGAAAAGTGGGCAAGTCTTGTCGGGAGGGGGTGTGGACACCCAGTAGCAAATATTTATGTATACTTTAATATAAAATGCCGATTTTAGTAGATTTTCCTCATGGCCGCTTTCTTCCAAAAATAGTTCTGCACGATCACTGAGGGAAGAAGCGAAGGAGAGGGGTGACTGATCCTGTCCACAGAAGTCTAGAGAGAAGACAGGGAAGAGGGAGCGAGCGAGAAGCACAGACACCAGCACAGATTCTGCAGCTAATACTATGTGCTTACTATTATGGCTATTGAAATGACATCTCCACTGCTCAGTACTTCTCTGGTGCCTTCTTTGATGCTGTTATGTCTCTGTGCATTAGGGAGTAAAATCTGCAGTTCTCCCTGTGCACAGTATATAGAGGACACCACGACAGCAGTCTCCATCTGCCAGCTCAGAGAGAACTGCTCAAAATAACAATCCAAGTAAATTGGTGTCTGATTCCAAGTTTTAGTTTGTAAACCAGCTTCCCATTATATTATGAGCTATGTCATATAGGCAACTTCTCAAAATAAAGATTTCATACATAAAGTGGGATACATTTGCATAACATAATTGCATTGTTGTTCCCTTGTGTAACACTAAGGGCTTTTACCCGCTAGTGTTTTTTTTAACGCTGCGATATCGCTGCAATTTTTTTCAATGGGACTATCTAATGTTAAAATCGCATCGCACAAAAATCACAAGTTTGTGTAATGCGATTTTAACATTAGAAAGTCCCATTGACATTTGTATTAAAAATATGCAGCGATATCGCAGCATTAAAAAAAAAAAAAACGTTAGTGGGTAAAAGCCCTAATACTAGGAACTTCCCAGGAGGACATTGAGACCCCCATCTCTCTCTGCTGCCCCCTTGCTCATATTTCCCCTATAACCTCCTTTTAAGAGCTCCCCATTATACACCTACCGTATACAGTCAGGTTGTAGGATGTGTTATACTTCATCTTGTCTGCTGAATGTATAGTTGCAGAGTATATTCCACCATCTTCCTTCCTCAGGTTAGTAATCCTCAGTGATCTGCTGTTGTTCAGGGTCTCCAGTCTGTTCTTAAACTTCTCATTTCTTATCTTCAAGTGATTATATGTGAAATGAGCCAGAATAATGTTCTGGAAAGTCCAGTAGATTTCTTCTTCTTCTGGCCCGGTCTGATCCACGGGAAGCGTCAGATTAACAGACTGGCCTATTATTCCGGGTACTGGGAGAGGGACGGCAGGTTGTCCTGAAGACATAAGATGAAGAGTATTTCATGTACAGAATACCAGCATACTTGTCTTGTCACATAGAGATTCACCCTTTGGCCACTAGCAGCACTAGACTGGCAATCTGTCCTCTCTGGCAGATGCCAAATGGCTGGTACATTAGTGAGCTGCCAGCTCCCTCGTCTCCCTCCCAGATCAGTACACTGCTAGACGGACTATGGAAAACCAGACTACTTAATGTAGAATGATCAGCTCTCCGGATGTCATTACTGGGGGAAGAGAGATGAAACTCTGGATGTGATTACTGGGAGGAGAGGTGAAGCACTAGATGCGATTGCTGTGGGTGTCTCAATCTTAACTTTACTGTAAAGTGGCACACTGCCCCCAGTGTGGATATGATGGTCTGGCTGGAGGGCATCGCTTTCAACAGTTGGTCACCTCTTGAAAAAGCAATATATTCAGGACATCCTGCAGCCACATGTGTTCCTCTCATGGCAGCTTCCAGCAGGATAATGCTCGGCCGCACACACAAGGGGGTCACAGGAATGTCTCCACAACATTGCCACAGTTACATGGCTGCCCGTTCACCAGATTTATCGCCAAAGAATATGTATGGGTCCATATAGAACACCAAGCTCGAGAGCATACTGGTTTCAACAATCTAGAAGCTCGGTTATGGCAAATGTGGAACGAGCTAGAGGCAGTACACGAGGGTACTAGAGCCTCCATGCCTGCCTGTATCACATCTTGTATCCAAGCTAGAGGCAGTACAACAGGGTACTAGCGCCTCCATGACTGCCCGTATCACATCTTGTATCCAAGCTAGAGGTGGTACAACAGGGTACTAGAGCCTCCATGCCCACCCGTATCACATCTTGTATCCAAGCTAGAGGCAGTACAACAAGGCACTAGAGCCTCCATGACTGCCCGTATCACATCTTGTATCCAAGCTAGAGGTGGTACAACAGGGTACTAGAGACTCCATGCCATCCTGTATCACGTCTTGTATCCAAGCTAGAGGCGTTACAATAGGGTACTAGAGCCTTCATGCCCGCCCGTATCACATCTTGTATCCAAGCTAGAGGCGGTACAACAGGGTACTAGAGCCCCTTAATGCCCTTCTGAATCACATCTTGTATCCAAGATAGAGGTGGTACAAAAGGGTACTAGAGCCATCCTGCCTGTCCTGTATCACATCTTGTATCCACGCTAGAGGTGGTACAACAGGGTACTAGAGCCTCCATGCCATCCTGTATCACATCTTGTATCCAAGCTAGAGGAGTTACAACAGGGTACTAGAGCATCGATGCCCGCCCGTATCACATCTTGTATCCAAGTTAGAGGTGGTACAAAAGGGTACTAGAGTCATCCTGCCTGTCCTGTAGCACATCTTGTATCCACGCTAGAGGCAGTACAACAGGGTACTAGAGCCTCCATGCCCCCCTGTATTACATCTTGTATATAAACTAGAGGAGGTACAACAGGGTACTAGAGCCTCCATGCCCGCCCGTATTACATCTTGTATCCAAGCTAGAGGTGATACAACAGGGTACTAGAGCCTCCATGCCCACCTGTATCACATCTTGTATATAAGCTAGAGGCAGTACGACAGCGTTCTAGAGCCTCCATGCCTGCCCGTATCACATCTTGTATCCAAGCTTGAGGCGGTACAACAGGGTTCCAGAGCCTCCATGCTGCCCATATCACATCTTGTATCCAAGCTAGAGGCGGTACAACAGGGTACTAGAGCCTCCATGCTGCCCATATCACATCTTGTATCCAAGCTTGAGGCGGTACAACAGGGTACTAGAACCTCCATGCCCACCTGTATCACATCTTATATCCAAGCTAGAGGCAGTACAACAGGGTACTAGAGCCTCCATGCTGCCCATATCACATCTTGTATCCAAGCTTGAGGCGGTACAACAGGGTTCCAGAGCCTCCATGCCCACCTGTATCACATCTTGTATCCAACCTAGTGGTGGTCCAACAGGGTACTAGAGCCTCCATGCTGCCCATATCACATCTTGTATCCAAGCTTGAGGCGGTACAACAGAGTACTAGAACCTCCATGCCCACCTGTATCACATCTTATATCCAAGCTAGAGGCAGTACAACAGGGTACTAGAGCCTCCATGTCCACCTGTATCACATCTTGTATCCAAGCTAGAGGCGGTACAACAGGATACTAGAGCCTCCATGCCTGCCCATATCACATCTTGTATCCAAGCTAGAGGCGGTACAACAGGGTTCCAGAGCCTCCATGCCTGCCCATATCACATCTTGTATCCAAGCTTGAGGCGGTACAACAGGGTTCCAGAGCCTCCATGCTGCCCATATCACATCTTGTATCCAAGCTAGAGGCGGTACAACAGGGTACTAGAGCCTCCATGCTGCCCATATCACATCTTGTATCCAAGCTTGAGGCGGTACAACAGGGTACTAGAACCTCCATGCCCACCTGTATCACATCTTATATCCAAGCTAGAGGCAGTACAACAGGGTACTAGAGCCTCCATGCTGCCCATATCACATCTTGTATCCAAGCTTGAGGCGGTACAACAGGGTTCCAGAGCCTCCATGCCCACCTGTATCACATCTTGTATCCAACCTAGTGGTGGTCCAACAGGGTACTAGAGCCTCCATGCTGCCCATATCACATCTTGTATCCAAGCTTGAGGCGGTACAACAGAGTACTAGAACCTCCATGCCCACCTGTATCACATCTTATATCCAAGCTAGAGGCAGTACAACAGGGTACTAGAGCCTCCATGTCCACCTGTATCACATCTTGTATCCAAGCTAGAGGCGGTACAACAGGATACTAGAGCCTCCATGCCTGCCCATATCACATCTTGTATCCAAGCTAGAGGCGGTACAACAGGGTTCCAGAGCCTCCATGCCTGCCCATATCACATCTTGTATCCAAGCTAGAGGCGGTACAACAGGGTTCCAGAGCCTCCATGCTGCCCATATCACATCTTGTATCCAAGCTTGAGGCGGTACAACAGGGTTCCAGAGCCTCCCTACAAGGGGTCAGTTCTCCACAATAAATGATCTTTTTATAGTAATCACTAACTTATAACAACGTTGAAATCACATACAGAAAGTGTCATTCCATCTGACAACTTCTAGGGGAGGGATTGATGCTGATAATGTGGAAGTGTTTAAATAAAATTTTTGGACAGTGATTGTGCGGTCAGACGTCGCAGCACTTGTGGATGAGTCACATATGGATTTGCAGTGAAATCTGCTGACAATTCATCCTGGATTACACACCGCTCATTATAAAAAAGCAGCATAATTTGACATGGTGTGGATTTCCCCTGTGTGTGTGAGTGAGGCTTTGATCCTATGAGCGTATATCGTCCGCCATTTTCACGTTTGGCCGATATACGCTCTGGTCTGAGGAGTTAAAACTAGTGAGCGGGTGCAAAAATCTAACGTTTGTGCGCCATTCAGACGGCATGGGTCCCGGCGCATATACACCGAGGTCACCATGCCGCCACCCGTTCCCCTTCGCCAGCTCACCTTCTCTCTCCTCCACTCCGCTTCACTGCCCTGTCCCATCGCTGGCTGTGGACAAGGGGCGGGGAGGGGGCAAGAGCTTAGCTCGGCCATGTCCCACCCCTTCCCATTGCAATTAGCCTGGAGGAGAGGAGAGAAGAGGGCAGGAGGTTAGCAGTCACGCTGCTAAACTCCCTCCCACTTCCCTTCTCTAGCCGCTGCAATTGGCTCCCATAGGAGTCCATGCAGCGGCCGACGTACTCCGGCCCAAAAGATGGTTCAAGGACTATCTTTTGGGCCCGACGTAAAAACGCCCGATGCTATATTGGCCGTGTGGGGGCTTTTACGTCATGGGAATACGACCATGTGATCTGATGCATTGAAATCCAATTGATCAGATCACAGCGTGTACCGGCCGATATACGCTCGTGGGAAAGAAACCTAAATGACATTTCAAAAAATCTGTTAAAATTTTTTTTTTTAAAGTAAAATAATCAAAATGGTAAAACTTTATTTTTACTTTTTTCTTCCAAATGAGTATATATTTTGTTTAAGAAATAAAGTTCTGATTTGAAATATCTTTCAATCCTTAATATAGACATACCGGGATTTGTGTGAGGTTATATAAGATTGCCACATCAGTTATAGTTTTTTGTAAACTATGAAAAATATACATTTTTGGTGAAATTACATTTTTTTCCTAATATTTCTATATTAAGGTCCATTCCCATCTGTGTCTGTCTGGAGCCTCCAGTACAGATCTGACAAAGTCCCAGATGAAATTGCCCAGCATGCTGCACTACTTTATCCTGGAAATGCTTTACAGAATGCCAGAATCAAGAAGGAGCCCATTATAGTTATTGGGGTCCATCTGGTGCAGTTGGGGTCCGGCACTTGTCCTATAATACAAATAATGTACAACCCCTCGAGTCATCAGAAAAATAGTGAAATGATGAGTGAGAAAACAAGAAAAAGCATCGCTACGGCCAGAAGGGTATATGACTGCAATATGTATAGACTATAATGGGCGTATTCTGCATCACAAGCGGACAGAAGAAGCCCCTGCTGCGTACCGTAATCATGGCAGTGAAAAGGCGCACGTGTGAATCGTCTTATAGATTTTCATTAGCTCTGATTACAAAACGCAGATTAACCCTTTCCAATCCAATTTGTACCCTGGTTTTCCTAGGGGGCTAACTCTTTTTCTGCCGTTATACAATGGCGCTATCTGCTGGCTAAAGCCTGTACTGCATGAGGTGACACGTTGGATAGGCTCCAACAGCAGAGAGGCTGGCAATATACAGTGAGAGAACCCCGACGGACGTCTTCCAACATCGGAGCTGTACAGCCTTAAATCATAATGTCTTCAGAGGTCAGACAGTGGATTGGAAAGGGTTAAATACAGATGTGAAACACTCTTGTCTGAAAGTAGCCTAAGGGGTTAACAGGAACTTTTCCCCACAGTAATCTGTCTGCATCGTCTAAACAGCGATGAAATGTGCGTTTCTAAAGTAACTTTGTTGTCGCCTGTGGGCCAGGCAAGCCTTGAAAATTAAAACGGATAGCTTGCTTTTTTGCATACAGCGCAGGAACAATCGGTCCGGTGGGTGGGCTGGATGTTTGTGGTGGGCTGGCTGAGCATTGTCTGGAACCCTGTGTAACTCCCCCAATATACCCCTCTCTCAGGAAGTGACATGGATACGTTCTCCACATCATCACAATGCTGGCTAAAGCCTCTTTAGATTGGCGCATGCACAGTAGTAACGGGTGAATCTGCGCACAACAGGGACAGATGTAGTGTGCATGCTCCGGGCTCAGACCTCACTGACCATAATATACTTTGTACCCCGCTGTGATGATGTAGAGAACGTCCCCACTTCACTTGCTGAGAGAGGGGTATGTTGGGGGTCTTACACAGGATTCCCAACACGGTCCGTCCCGCCCGCTGGACCAATCGCTCCATATTTGCATACGACGTGGGAACAATAAAAGTGTCTTTAGAAACGCACATTTCATCGCTGTTTAGACGGTGCAGACAGATTACTGTGTGAAAAACTGGGAGCGGTTCCCTTTAAAGGGGCTTTCCAGTCTTACAGTTTAACCCCCTAAGGGCTCATTCCACCACCCAGCACTTTCTCACTGACAGCCGTGTCAGGTCTTGTTTTCTGCAGCATGAAGGATCTTGGCACCACTTTGGGGAAATGTACATTTTTTTTGTTTGGTCTTAATAACACATTTCTTCTAGAGACCTTTCACACACGACGGAATTATCCACAGGACGCAGCGCAAATGCAGATTTTATCAATTAGTGCAGATTTTGTTGCGTTTTTTTTTTTTTTTTTACTGTGAAACGTCTTCTAGAATTTCTAGCGTTTTTTCCCGCAGACTTAAATTGCGGAATTACGTCTCCTGTATGTTAGAAATCCACAACAACAATTCTGCTGCAGAACTTAATCCTGCGGTTTTGAATAAAGACGTGCGGATTTTAACAAGCACGGATTCAAGCCCCATAGGAATAACATCGTGCCACAGAAATGTCGCACGGACTAATTCTATCCCGGATGAGCGATTGCTGCTGCGCTCACACAGCTGTTTGTATTTAGCACCACTGACACTCTGTAAGTAACCAGACAGTGAAATGGCTGATAACAGGGAGAAATAGATTGCATTATTCTGCGCAGCCTCTGTGCGTTTGGTTGGTTTCAGATAAGCGTATTGGAACTCCAAATTTGTTCCGTAATTTGCGGACAGTAATACGGCGCTAATGTAAATCTATGCATCTAGTCACATGACCTATTTGTCAGCATATACCTCCGGATTCACATTCGTTAATATTATTTTCTACTCGGTAAATAAAACTAATGACAGCAAATATGGAGGCGAATACAGATCAGATACGGTTTGTGCGCGGTGTAATATCTGTAACCTTTCCGTATTATGGACCCGTATTACAGAGGGGTTACGATAAATTAGCCATAGGCAGATCTTCAGTTGGATTACTGGCTGTTACAGACATTTTACCTTCTGAGATGACGAGTTTCGCCGCCAGCAGAATAGTCAGCGTTCCTATGACACGTCCCGGCATAGCCGCTCTGTCCGATGCCACAACCAGGAGCCAGAAGTCCAGAAGTTTCCGGCAGATCAGGGATAGGATTCACCCCCAGATCCTCCCAGCACTGCGATCATTGTGCATTGTTAGTAATTCACAACATGATACAATGTAACAAAGCAGCCTGAAGAATCAGCCAGTCCCAGAAGAGAGCAGAGAGAGGAGAAAGAGCATGGTGGAGACAAGGTGCTCACAACATGATACAATGTAACAAGCCTGAAGAATCACACAGTCCCAGCGTCCAGCATCAGATAAGGGAGAACACAATCCAGAAGAAGTGCAAAAACTCCAGGGGCAGCAGGAACAAAGAGTGAAGAAACTGCAGGGTGGAGACACAATGTGCCACAGCAGACTGTGAAATATGAATAGTCCCTCCTCTTCCACAACTATCTTCTCTCAGTGACAATCTAAGGCTGGGTTCACACAGGGCGGATTTGCCGTAGCAGATCCACCCGCGGCAAAACCGCCCGCGGACGCTAATCTCGGGATTAGCCAGCCATGTGGATGAGATTTCTCAGAAACCTCGTCCACACGGGACGGCTAATCCGCTGCGGTAAATCCGGTTGAAACCGCGGCTGCAGCCGCGGTTTCCAAAGATTGAGCAGGTCTGTTTACCTTTCCTTTTTTGTTTATTTACGTCGCGGCCCCGCTCTCCTCTATGGGAGCGCCGGCCGCAACGGAAAAGCATGCGGCCGAGCCGCTTCAAAGCCGCCGCGGCTTAAACCGCGGCGGTTCTCCCGGCGGAAATCTCACAGTTTTTGCTGCGGCCAAACCGCGAGATTTCCGACGGGAATCCGCCCCGTGTGAACCCTGCCTAAGGCTCCCTGTCCACGGCCATTGCGGAATATTGACAGCAATATTCCACCTCGGGGGAGCAGGGAGGAGAGCTGACGGAGCATCTGGGGAAAACGCGGCGTGCCGCGACTTAGATCCCGCAAGCTATGTTTCTCCACTCGCGGATGCCACGGCTGCACTTTCCATACCAACGCTATGGAAAGCTTCACACAGCGTGATTCGCACCCGTGGACATGCAGCCTTAATAATCTTTTAGATACGATACAAGAAGGTAGGTTGTAGATTGGACCGAGGAGAGTCAGTTGATCTTGTATATCTTGATCAAGCCCCAATCGGCTTTCCGGATATGTGGCTAGACCTATAATGGGGGGAACAGCCATTGGCTTTCAGGGCATAGGATGTGTAATGTGAATCACCCTCTCAGGTCTCTCTGGTGCTGTAAGGTGCTGGAAAGGAGGAGATCCAGAAAGACAATAGGATACATACACACTGCATGCAGTGCGCTATATGAGAGATCAGCACCAACTAATTATCATTGTGACGAGCAGCACAGAGGAAGAGCTATTAGTGTGGGGGCACAGGGGACACTATCAGAGAGTGTGGGGGCAAAAGGGACACTATTAGAGAGTGTGGGGGTGCAGGGGACACTATCAGAGAGTGTGGGGCTGCAGGGGACACTATCAGAGAGTGTGGGGGTGCAGGGGACTCTATCAGAGAGTGTGGGGGTGCAGGGGACTCTATCAGAGAGTGTGAGGGAACAGGGGTCACTATCTGAGTATGTGGGGGAACAGGGGACACTATCAGAGAGTGTGGGTCACAGGGGTCACTATCTGAGTATGTGGGGGCACAGGGGGCACTATCAGAGAGTGTAGGGGTGCAGGGGACACTATCAGAGAGTGTAGGGGTGCAGGGGACACTATCAGAGAGTGTGAGGGCACAGGGGGACACTATCAGAGATTGTGGGTCACAGGGGTCACTATCTGAGTATGTGGGGGCACAGGGGACACTATCAGAGAGTGTAGGGGTGCAGGGGACACTATCAGAGAGTGTGAGGGTACAGGGGGACATATCAGAGATTGTGGGTCACAGGGGTCACTATCTGAGTATGTGGGGGCACAGGGGACACTATCAGAGAGTGGGGGGGCACAGGGGACACTATTAGTGTCCCCTGTGCCCCCACACTCTCTAATAGTGTCCCCTGTGGCCCCACACTCTCTAATAGTGTCCCCTGTGCCCCCACACTCTCTAATAGTGTCCCCTGTGCCCCCACACTCTCTAATAGTGTCCCCTGTGCCCCCACACTATCTGAGGATGTGGGGGCACAGGGGACACTATCAGAAAGTGTGGGAAGCACAGGGGACACTATTGGAGAGTGTGGGGGCACAGGGGACACTACCAGAGAGTGTGGGGGCACAGGGGACACTATCTGAGGATGTGGGGGCACAGGGGATACTATCAGAAAGTGTGGGAAGCACAGGGGACACTATCAGAGAGTGTGGGGGCACAGGGGACACTATCAGAGAGTGTGGGGGCGCAGGGACACAGAGAGTGTGGTGCACAGGGAACACTATCAGAGACTGTGGGTGGGGGCGCAGGGGACACTATCTGAGAGTGTGGAGCACTATTACAGTTTATGACACACTATCAGAAGCAGTGATGGCCCTAACAGACTGTGATTACATCATTTGAGGGCACTATTATAGAGTATGGGGGCACAAAAGAGTGAAATATTGCTGTGTATGGAGGAAGTAAGAGGGCATTGGGGCAGCAGAATAGACAGTTTGTGTGCAGATATGAGTCTTTGGTAGATGAAATTGTCATGGTGATTTGGACTTGGATAAAGAAGAAAAATTAGGTGACTCTAATCAAAGCAAATATTACCTGTGGTCACTGGAGGTAACTGCACTGTAATCACTATCATTGGAGGTAACTGCACAGTAATCACTATTACTGGCGGTAACCAATGTAATCTATTACATTTACAATTGGTATCTGACTATTACATTGTGAATGAGCTAGAGCTTAAAGGGGTTGTCCCATTGTGTGAAGTGGGTGTGTGCACTTCTGTATAGCCATTTCAATGCACTTTGTAATATACATTGTGCATTGTAAATTGGCCATACAGAAGTTATTTACTCACCTACAGCCCCCCCCCCCCCACACACACTGTGTTGGGCAACCCATCTCCCTGGCTACAACTAGTTCTTCCAGCCAGCTTCTCCAGTAGTCGTACATGCGCAGTAGAGATCCTCCTTCCGTGGACGAGCCTGGTATTCTTTGCGCATGCCCAGTAGCTCTCTTCAGTCCAGGTCTGCTGTCTGACGATTACAAGTGTTCAGCTGTCATGGAGGTGGAGTGTAACGGGGAAGGGGGGGAGGCTGTCAGTGTGCTGGTCGGGTGTCTGGGGGGTGGGGGGGCTGCTGACAGTGTGCTGGTCGGTGTCTGGGGGGAGGGGAGGCTGCTGTCAGTGTGCTGGGCTGGTGTCTGAGGGGAGGGGTAGTGCTGTCGCCGTAGGGTGTGCTGTCACATAGACTTGTCACTGTGAAATGTGCAGTCACATAGACTTGTCACTGTGAAATGTGCAGTCACATAGACTTCTCGCGGGGGTGGGCATGCTGTCACATAGACTTGTCACTGTGGGGTGTGCTGTTACCTAGACTTGTCGCAGTCGAGTGCTGTCACATAGACTTATTGTGGGGGTGCTGTAACATAGACTTGTCGCTGTGGAGTGTGCTGTCACATAGACTTGTCGCTGTATAGTGATGTCACATAGACTTCTTGCCGGGGGTGGGGGTGCTACCACATAGACTTGTCGCTGTGGGGTGTGCTGTCACATAGACTTCTTGCTGTGGGGTGTACTGTCACATAGACTTGTCGCTGTGGGGTGTGCTGTTACATAGACTTGTCGCTGTTGAGTGATGTCACATAGACTTGTCGCTGTGGGGTGTGCTGTCACATAGACTTGTCGCTGTGGGGTGTGCTGTTACATAGACTTGTCGCTGTTGAGTGATGTCACATAGACTTGTCGCTGTGGGGTGTGCTGTCACATAGACTTGTCGCTGTGGGGTGTGCTGTCACATAGACTTGTCGCTGTAGGGTGTGCTGTCACATAGACTTGTCGCTGTGGGGTGTGCTGTCACAGACTTGTCGCTGTGGGGTGTGCTGTCACATAGACTTCTTGCTGGGGGTGGGGGTACTGTCACATAGACTTGTCGCTGTGGGGTGTGCTGTCACATAGACTTGTCGCTGTGGGGTGTGCTATCACATAGACTTCTTGCTGGGGGTGGAGGTACTGTGACATAGAATTGTCGCTGTGGGGTGTGCTGTCACATAGACTTGTTGCTGTGGGGTGTGCATGCACATTGACTTGTCGCTGTGGAGTGTGCTGTCACATAGACTTGTCGCTGTGGGGTGTGCTGTCACATAGACTTCTTGCTGGGGGTGGGGGTACTGTCACATAGACTTGTTGCTGTGGGGTGTACTGTCACATAGACTTGTCGCTGTGGGGTGTGCTGTCACATAGACTTGTTGCTGTGGGGTGTGCAGTCACATTGACTTGTCGTTGTGGAGTGTGCTGTCACATAGACTTGTCGCTGTGGGGTGTGCTGTCACATAGGCTTCTTGCTGGGGGTGGGAGTACTGTCACATAGACTTGTCGCTGTGGGTTTGCTGTCACATAGACTTGTCGCTGTGGGGTGTACTGTCACATAGACTTGTCACTGTGGGGTGTGCTGTCACATAGACTTGTTGTGGAGTGTGCTGTCACATAGACTTGTCTCTGTGGGGTGTGCGGTCACATAGACTTCTTGCTGGGGGTGGGGGTACTGTCACATAGACTTGTCGCTGTGGGGTGTGCTGTCACATAGACTTGTTGCTGTGGGGTGTACTGTCACATAGACTTGTCGCTGTGGGGTGTGCTGTCACATAGATTTCTTGCTGGGGGTGGGGGTACTGTCACATAGACTTGTCGCTGTGGGGTGTGCTGTCACATAGACTTGTTGCTGTGGGGTGTACTGTCACATAGACTTGTTGCTGTGGAGTGTGCAGTCACATTGACTTGTCGTTGTGGAGTGTGCTGTCACATAGACTTGTCGCTGTGGGGTGTGCTGTCACATAGACTTGTTGCTGTGGGGTGTACTGTCACATAGACTTGTCGCTGTGGGGTGTGCTGTCACATAGACTTCTTGCGGGGGGTGTGGTGCTGTCACATAGACTTGTCGCTGTAGGGTGTGCTGTCACATAGACTTGTCGCTGTGGGGTGTGCTGTCACATAGACTTGTCGCTGTGGGGTGTACTGTCACAGAATTGTCGCTGTGGAGTGTGCTGTCACATAGACTTCTTGCCAGGGGTGGAGGTGCTGTCACATAGACTTGTCACTGTGGGGTGTGCTGTCACATAGACTTGTCGCCGGGAAAAGAGTGTGTGTGTGTGTGTTTGTGTGTGTGTGTGTGTGTGGGGGGGGGGGGGGGGGGGGGGGGTTGCCACAGTAATTTGTTGCTGTGGGGTGGGAGGGGGGCTATGACAGTAATTTCTCACCTCAGGGGGGGGGGGGCGGGGGGCTGTCACAGTTATTTATCACAGGATGTAATCCTGCCTGTGCAGGAACGGGAGGATTTGAGCTGTGTCTATTGTGAAGGGTGGGTCCTGTGTTATCTATATACAGGTGTCACTGTACTTGTGTGTGTGTGTGTGTGTGTGTGGGGGGGGGGGGTGCCTTTAGCGTACTTGTGTGTGTGCACTGTGGGGGGACACTGTGGAGGGGTGCACTGAGAGGGGTAATTATGGGGGGACACTGTGGAGGGGGTCACTGTAGGGTGGGGAATTGTGGGGGGGTGCACCGGGGGGGGGTGACACTGTGGAGGGGCATGTGTGTGGTGGGGGCACTAAGGGGGTTACTGTGGAGGGCACTGTGTGTGTGTGTGTGGGGGGGGGGGTGCACTGTGTGTGGGCACTGTGGGAGGAGCACTTTTGAGGGGGCACTGTGGGGGGCACACTGAGAGGGGTCATTGTGGGGTGGAGTCATTATTTGGGGGACACTGTGGTAGGGGCACTGTGGGGGGTCATTGTGGGGGGGGGTGACACTGTGGAGGGGCATGTGTGTGATGGGAGCACTGAGGGAGTGTACTGTGGAGGGCACTGTGGGGGGGGGGGTCATTGTGGGGGGTGCACTGTGGGGAGTTCATTGTGAGGGCGTGCACTGTGTGTGGGCACTCTGGGGGTGCACTGTGTGTGGGCACTGGAGGGGGACACTGTGGAGAGGGGGACTGTGGGGGGCATGTGTGTGGGGGCAGTGTGGAGGGAGCACTGTGAGGGGGGGGACATGTGTGTGTGTGTGTGAGGGCATGTTTGGTGCTACTTTCACTTTCAATGACAGAGGATCGCGATCCTCTGCTATTGAAAGTACTGCTAGAGATCACGATCTCCTGCTACTGCTGTGACAGCTGTAACAGGAGATTCCTTCATCTCCCCGGCATGTCCCCTTATCACTGGACACTGTGACAACACTGTCACATCATTGTCCCAGTGTCCAGTGATGAGGGGACACGCCGGGGAGATGAAGGAATCTCCTGCTACAGCTGTCACAGCAGTAGCAGGAGATCGCACTGCTCTCCCTGCTCTCCCATTGCTTTGAATGGGGCCGGATGGCTGCCGGCTCCATTCAAAGCAGTGAAGCGTGCGTCTCCATTATGACGCCGGTCCTCCAGTCATGTGACCGACATCATCGGGAGCGCGCACGCTGGGGAGAGAGAGGCAGAAGTGCATCATGGGAACTACCAGCAGCGCCTTCTTTGAAGAATTCTTCAAGCCAGCTTTATAAGGGGAAGAAAAGGAAGAAAAAGGGGAGCAAAATATCGTTTTTTATGTGTAAAGCTGTAGTGTGTGATGCTTTTACTCCACAGGGCATTCATGGGGAAAAAAATTCAGTTTGGGCGGCGGAACAACCCCTTTAACTGTATCTGAGTCCACCATGTTAAAAAATTGAATTGTAGATATATTGTCTCCAATGTATATATATTTTTTGAGGGAGAGCCATATGATTGAAAGTTACACGCCTACAACTCCCATATCACAGTATGACTAGTTGAATTTACTATTCAGGAACCTGAAACAGCTGGGTGCGAAACCTTGTGAAACTGTAATGAACGCATCTTTACAGAATCACATTGGGTTGGGGATCCTGATTCAACCCGAGAGACATCTTCATGTAGTACAATGTTCTTATTGGTGCGCAGCGTCTTCTCTCGATATTCCGGCCTTCAACACTCAAAGAATAATACGACTTGGTGAATGAGCTTCCTATGACACCAACGGGACACGGGAGGGAGTAATGGCCTCCATATTACACCGGGGGACTCTAGGAGAGGACATAAGAGAATGATGGAGGGATATTCCAATATTAAGGATCTTGGGGCGTGGCTTAGCATCTGAACTGAGCGGACGCGCGAGAGCTCAGCTCCCGAGGATCCACGCTACAAACCCTGTGTGGAAAACACCCTGCCCCTGTCTGCCATACTGAGCACCGGAGAAGAGGAGGAACAGTCTGTGAAGCATTCCACACCCATGTACGGCCACGAGGAATCGTTCTCAGAAGCCTTTCCTGGCGCCAGGCCCGGCGCTCACCCGCTCACAGCCTCCAGGACTCTAGACATCAGGCGGCATTGCCATTTGCCGACATCGAGTCTGCGGATGCTTGCTGGGAGCCCTGCCACCAGCCAGAAGTGAGAGATCTGGAGAGAAGACCTGACGATGCTCAGGCTGTCAGCGTGTGGCACCTGGGAGCAGGTGAGAGGTGAAAGTCTTACGCTGCCTGCGGAGGGCAGTGCTGGACTTTCCGGACCCCCTCCCCTCTGAAGAGCTCCAGGAGCTGCTAGACCTGCCTATACTGGACTGTCTGAGAAGTACTGCCGGCCATATACCCCACAGCACACTATACAGCAGCAGGCACTGTGTAGCTCCCAACATCAGGACAGGGGATCCAGACCCCCCACATGTGAACATGCACAGTCCACAGCACCAGCTGCCATAGCTTCAGCCATATTAAAGCAGGCCAAACTGTTCCTGTTATTACGCTACTGCCACCTTGTGGCCAGCTTAAGCATGACATCTTCACTCAAAATATAAAAATTAAGGTGCTGTGGCACTGAGGGAAAAGGAAGATTGGTCCACTATTTCTTGAATTTGGCTAAAAACAGCTCAAAAAGCCGATGTTAAGCACACCCTCAACACGTATTATAGAGCAATCCTTGCGGATGTTCATAGGACTCTAAACTAAAGTGGTTACTGATTCTCTTGCTGGCGCACCTTCATAGCTCATTTAGGTGGCAATGTAGCTACTGAGTTGCGTAGCTCCTCACCGCTGCACACAGTATGCACATTTTTCCTATCTATGGCAACACTGATCACACAATAGCAACTCTAAGAGGTCGCTTTGCAGTGCTAACAGTTAGAGATAAATGTCCAAGGAAGGCCATAATAGAACCAAAGCACATTTGAGCAGGAAGAATCACTCTCTAAAGGACTTTTCGACATGGCTGCTACCCACTCACAGGTAGCTGACAAGCAACGTACGGGCCTGACACAGCTAATTCTTCTTCGCAACACCCTCCAACTCCCTTGAAGGCACTAGCCCCGGATACGTCCCCTTCTCCTCCGGACAGCCCGGGAGCCGAATCTCTCCTTCAAAGCTCACCCTCCCTAGGGGGATCACAGTCCCCATCAGAGAGACAGCCCAGTCAAGACCTTCTCCTGTTTACACCAGGACCAAATCGAACCGGATTTTCTCTGGATGACATACTTGACAGATTTAGAGAATTACTTGCAAGTGAACTCTCTAAAACAACTACAACCATACCCAAGACCCTCCAGAAAGATCTCTTGGATATAGGCAGACGCCTGGACTCTCTTGACTCCAAGGTAGAAAATACGGTATCCAGAGTCAACCAAAATACTAGGATGATATCAGATCTACAAGAGCAGCTTAAGGCGGCTAATATGAAAATAGAGGATCTCGAAAACAGATCCAGGAGAGACCACTTCAGAATTTGCGGACTACCTAAAAAACATTACGGACATCCCTACAACGGTTGCAGAACTTCTGCAGACATTGATTCCAGGCATTGTCCCAGTTCATTTGGAGATCAATAGAGCACATAGAGCTTTAACAGCTCCTCGCAGGGATGGCAACCCCCGCGACATAATGGTGAAGCCCCACTACTGTTCCACCTAAGAGAAAGTTATGACAGCAGCCAGAGCGCTTCAAACAATTTCCGTCACAGAACAGAAGGTCCAGATCTTTTCAGATATGTCCCCCTGAACGATACAGAGGCGTAGGTCTCTGAAACCTTAATTGCAGTGTTTATCCTCCAGGGACATCCGTTATCGATGGGCCTTCACATTTAGACTGTGTTTCCACTACAACAACAAGTTGCAGAGCTTCAGCACCTTTGCAGAGGGAGAGTCCCTGCTGTGACAACTGGGGCTCCTGCCTGGAGATTTATCTTCTACACCTTCACCAAGAAGAGATTCAGTGCTGCTGTCTCCCTTGTGGAAAACAGCATCCAAAAGAAAAGCTGGTGGACAGCTTGTAATTTTTTTTACCCATTATAGGGAAAGATTCTCCGTGGCACTCTGTTAAGAGGCTTACACTCAGCAGATCTCCTTCTATGAGGAGATCTAGGTTTTGGTCCATTGGTTTATTACATGCATCTTCTTTAAGTGTGTTTATAAAAAGTAACAATATCTGCTATAGGTTTCTAGTTATCTCATAGCTTTTTCAACAAATACGTATGATTAGTGTTCGCAAGTTTGTGTGGGGTGGATAACCAAGGAGCTCCTGCTCCCCACTCCGAAGGATTGGTGGATAAGCATGTTCTATGCCGTCACTCTTTCTATGGTCAGCTTGGTGACATTAGTTTCGGACCTCAAGTCACTTTTCTAGTAGTTATTTCACTATTCTGTATGGCGTCCTCTGTTTGTGTTTTTGTCTTGGTCCTCATGTCCTCACCTTTCCCCCTCGAAGTGTTGGGCCTTCGGATTTCCGTCCTCATGGAAAGCACACGTGGAATTCCAGCTGGGACTAGTTAACTCCTGGAATACGCCAATTTCGGTTATATCCTACAATGTGCAGGGATTTAACCTGTTAAAAGATGCAATGCATTTGAGTATTACCATAAATTACATGCCGATGTGATTTCCTCCACAAGACGCATTTTTCAACAGCCTCGGTTACGACCCTCTTCCATTGCAATTTCCCTACACACTACTGGCTTCTGCTCGGAAAAATAAGAGGGATTTTGGCATATGAATTTCTAGGCGAGGATCATTTTCTGCACGGGAGATCCACCGGGACCCAGAGGGGAGGTTTATAGTAGTATCAGGCACAATAAACGGGTCCCCGATCACAATTGTTAATTTTTACGCCCCCAATTCCAGACAACGTCCCTTTTTGAAGAATCTTTTTGAATAATTACTTGGCTTTTGCAATTTGAGGGCCCGGTAATCGCAGGAGGAGATTTCAATGTGGTGCTTGATGCATCAATCGATAAATTGGACCCGGTTGAACCGGGACTTGTCCTTCCTTCAGAGACGGGCCTCTGATATGCAAAACTGATACACTCATTTGATCTTGTGGACGTGTGGCAGAACTGCCATCCTACAGTTAGAGACTACACATACTACTCTGCAGCACATAATATTCACACAAGGATCGATCAAGTCTTTATTAATACGAGTCTGGTCCCGAGGGTGCGCCATGCAAAGATACCGTCATGCTCATGGTCAGATCACTTCACATATCACTTATGGATCTCGTTAACCTTTACACAAAGAGATATTGGAGGTTGAACGAATCTCTCCTTAATAGTGAATCAATATGCATGGAGATCCTCCATACGATAAAAGAATTTTTTTTCACTCAATCGTCCGAAGGATACTTTAACTGGGAGGCACATAAGGCGGTGGTGAGGCGGAGGATTATTCAGCTAGCATCTAAGGCAAAGGCTGAGCAGATGAGGGAACTATGAGAAAAGGAGGCAGCCTACTCCACCTTGATGCCGCGACATAAGACTAACCCCTCCTTGGACCTTTTGTCTGATATCGCAAAGGCACGCACGGAACTCAATTTATGTCTGACTACCCAGGCCAAAAAACAACTGTGCTGGTCTAGGTACCATTTCTTTTCACAGGGGGACAGGCCGGGTAGACTCTTAGCTCATAGGCTCACTCCCAGACCCTTTCTCTCGGCCCTTCCTAAGTTGTGTCTTCCAAATGGTTCCTTGAGTCAAGACCCACAACAAATCGGGGAAGTGTTCGGCCAATTTTATAGCAAATTGTATACCAGGGAACATTTTCCAGACCAGAGATGTAACGTGTTAATCAGGGAGATCTTGCCCAAACTATTACTAGAACACCCTGATCTGTTGGATAGGGAGATAACCGTAGAGGAAATTCGAGATGCCGTTAAACTACTTAAACCATCAAAAGCACCGGGCCCAGATGGTTTTTCCAACATTTACTATAAAAAAGTTTCTTCCGGCCCTAGGAAGTCCCCTGGCGGGTTTTTCAATTACCTACGTAAGGAACATCCCCCCCCCCCCCATCCTCCCGGGCTGACAAGGCATACAACCAGGTTATAACTAAGCCCAATAAGAAACATACTTGTGAATATTACCGCCCAATTTCCCTGATCAATAATGACTTAAATATACTCACCAAAATATGTTCACTTTGACCAAGTGGGATTTATTCCGGGTCGTCAGGCCGCGGACCAGATAGCAAGGGCAATAGATATAATTTCTGCAGTCCTTTCAGAATGGGATGGGGATAGAAAGAGTTTACTACTTGGCCTAGATTTACGCAAAGCATTTGACTCGGTCTCATGGCATTATTTATTTTATGTACTGCAGGGGATGGACTTTGGGCCCTCCTTCCTCGCAGTCATACGAGCCTTATACTCATCTCCAACAGCTTTGTTTAGGATTCGGGGCTGCAATTCAGATAATATCACGATAGAAAGGGGAACCAGATGGGGCTGCCCTCTTTCTCTGCTCCTATTCAAGTTGGCGATCGAACCCCTAGCCACCCTACTTAGATCCAACGCTAGCATCAGGAAGTTTTATATTGGAGGGAAGGAACATAAATGTGCCCTATCTGCTGATGACCTATTATTATTCATTTCCACCCCCTTGGTCTTCCTCCAAAACATCTACAACATATTAGACAAGTTTGGGTTAATCTCTGGTCTCAGTTTCAATAATGCCTAATCCCTGCCACTAAATTTAAAAATTCTTCCCCAAACGTTAAAATTTTTAAAACTAAATTTTGATTTTAGCTGGGTAGACAAGCACCTTCCATATCTAGGGGATAATCTTACAGATTCCCATTGATAAAGCGGTTAGAACAGGACCTGTCATCCTGGTTGACTCATAACTTGTCCTGACCAGGTAGGATCCGTTCAATTAAAATGACCTTGTTACCCAAAATATTATACCTATTCTGAGGCTTACTGGTTCGGGTATCCTCTGTAACGTTGAAGCGACTGCAAGCCAAACTGCTGTCCTTTGTCTGGATGAATAAAACCATTGTCCGTTTTGTTTTCCCTGAAGCTATGGACCTTCATGGATTGATATTGAATCACCAACAGTGTCCGCCGTGCCAAACGAACAAACCCTTTGGTTAGCAGCAAAAAATAGGCCTGTGGTGATGTGCCCGGCCCTCTCCTCTTCTCTTGAAGTGTGGGATAGACTAGATAAAAGAACTGATAACAAAACACCTCCCGATGCCTAACTTATTTGGCAATCCTGCCTTCCCTCTGGGTCTTGATATCAGTAGCTTTAAATGGTGGACTGCGAAGGGCATTATGCGGATTGCTGATGTCATTGACAGACTAGGATTTCATCGGCTTGAATTCTTTCGAGCAGCACCCTCAATTCCAGATTTTCCGCCTGCAGCAGATCAAACATTTTGTGTTGTCTCTAACTGAGGATAGGCATACATTAGCTACTAGGTCCATTTTTGAAAGCACATGCAACACAATCTCTGGGGAGGCAGGTGCCATTTCTAGGTTGTACTCTAATTTTATGACACCATGGGGCAAACTCTTTTACATGACCAAATGGAAGGAGGAGTTGGGAGAGGAGATACCAGCCTCTGAGTGGCACAAAATAGCTAAAGCTACTGCAAAGCTGTCAATCAATGCATCAATCGCAGAGCCAGGTTATAAACTTCTTATGCAATGGTACCTGACCCCCAGAGGCTCTCTAAAATGTTCCCAGGGGCATCAGGATTATGCTTTCGAGGTTGTGGTGGGCAGGGCAAGTTCTTACACGTTTGGTGGAATTGCCCCAAATTACGACGATTTTGAAAACAAGTTTATAATTTGATATTTTCCATCACAAATTTAAATTTGCTTAAGTCCCCTTGGGAGGCACATCTGGGCAGCAAGATTCCTGATATTCCTAAACATATGTCCCTATGAGTCTCCCTATGCTTTATATATGCTCACATGGCTATAGCACGCTCATGGAGGAAGGCATCGGTTAGCATTGATCTTGTTAGGGATAATGATTAACGAGAAATTGGCCTCTCTCCTAATGGAGCGGGAGGAACTTTTTGAACTTACCTGGGCTCCCTAGTATGAATACTCCCTAACTATGCGGATCTGGAACCCCAGGGCCTTAAACCAAACCCTCCCCAGCAATTCCAATCTGTCTATTAATGCCTCTTCTACTCCCCCTATTTATAGGGTAGTAGGCCAAGTGAAACCATGAGGTTGGAAGAATTCTACGTTTCAGAAGTCACCCAAGTCCTACCCACCCCTTCCCCGTTTTCTTTTTGTATTTTGACCCCAGTTTACCCCGTTTTTTTATTAACGCAGTCATGCACTAGATATATTATTTCCATAATGGTGTATGGAAATATGTTGTCTCTTACACCCTCAATGGGTCTGTATGACATTCTCTTAGGGTCAGTATCTTCCTTGATATGTTTCACACCAAAGGCTCTTCTAATGTTGACCGCCATGTTTAATCATTTTTGTATGTAACATTATTCTATCCAGAAATGTAATAAAATTAATGTGAAACAATAAAAGGGTCTTTACCCCCCAATCATATGGGCACAACGGCAGATCTGCGCCCATGATATACGTAGTATTGGCTTTCTTATATTAGTGTTTGTCCAGTCGCAGTAATTGAGCGCACAGCTGCTCTCATTATTTCCCCTGGTTCCAGGAAATGTTTCTGTATACACAGATTGTGGTTGTCATAGAGCTGAAGAGTTCAATCTGTTTTTCACAAGCATTACAGACAGAGGGGGAGGATGGAGGGTCCCGACCAGGATGCCATATAAAAGCAGGAAATTGCTACCTGCAGTCTCTGTAATTACAACACAGCAGAGTAAATTGGCAGCTTGGCAGTACTTTGTGGGGTCTGTGGGGTGGGCACAGTTTTGTGGAGAGGGTGCACCCACGTAGCACAGTGGCATGTGGAGTCGAGCTGATAAACCTACAGTAACTGGTGTCGGGTGGATGTGGTGTTTGACGAGCTTGGATAACACATGACCCTTTAGGAATAAGGCTGAGACTTCATGGCGACTGATTGTGACACTTTAGCCATCAATGTGCCATAAGGAATCATTCTGTCACATTCAATCTATATATATATAAAATTGAATGTATGTGTGTCTGTGTGTCTGTGTGTCTGTCTGTCTGTGTGTTTGTCCTTTATGCGCTACTACTCCATTCATCCGATCGCCATGAAACTTTGGGAAGTTGTTGAGTACACTCCTGGGAAGATTATAGGCATAGTACAAATATTCTATGATAAATGGCGCGTGCGAGCGTCGTCGACAGTTGCGCCCCCCCCCCCCCCCAAGTAGATCGTTTGATTTCCATCACTGCCACTAATTCTCTCACTTCCCGATGTCATAGAAACTTGAAATTTGGCACAAGCATTGATTATGTCATAAATAGGAAAAGCTAATGGGTCCCAACTCGATTATTCAATTCTATGCGCCAAAGAATTAGCGTCCAAATTTTACGTACAGAATGTAATTTTCTCACATAGAAACTTGAAATTTGGCACGAGCATTGATTATGTCATAAATAGGAAAAGCTAATGGGTCCCAACTCGATTATTCAATTCTATGCGCCAAAGAATTAGCGTCCAAATTTTACTTACGGAATCTAATTCTCTCACTTCCTGATATATATAAATGCCTGTCTGTCTGTCTGTCCTTTATGCATTACTACACCATTCATCCAATTGCCATGAAACTTGGGAAGATGTTGAGTACACTCCTGGGAAGATTACTGGCATAGTACAACTATCCTACGACAGGTGGCGTGCGTGCGAGCATCGTCGACAGTTATGCCCCCCAGACAAAGATCGTTTGATTTCCATCTCAAGCACGAAAGCAAAAGGCATTACGAGCAACGGGATGAGTGTTCAACTACAAAATGATGCATCCGCCGAATGTTTCGCAAGACAATTGCTGGATATTGAGAATGCTGAGGTAAAATGAAAGCTGTGCTGTGATTGGTTGCTATTTCTTATCCTGCTGAGGTAAAATGAAAGCTGTGCTGTGATTGGTGGCTACTTCTTATACTACTGAGGTTGCATGAAAGCTGTGCTGCGATTCGTTGTTATATATTATACCGCTGAGGTAACATGAAAGCTGCTCTGTGATTGGTTGCTATATATAATACCGCTGAGGTAACATGAAAGCTGCGCTGTGATTGGTGGCTACTTCTTTTACTACTGAGGTTGCATGAAAGCTGTGCTGCGATTCGTTGTTATATATTATACCACTAAGGTAACATGAAAGCTGCTCTGTGATTGGTTGCTATATATAATACCGCTGAGGTAACATGAAAGCTGCGCTGTGATTGGTGGCTACTTCTTATACTACTGAGGTAACATGAAAGCTGTGCTGCGATTCGTTGTTATATATTATACCACTAAGGTAACATGAAAGCTGCTCTGTGATTGGTTGCTATATATAATACCGCTGAGGTAACATGAAAGCTGCGCTGTGATTGGTGGCTACTTCTTATACTACTGAGGTAACATGAAAGCTGTGCTGCGATTCGTTGTTATATATTATACCACTAAGGTAACATGAAAGCTGCGCTGTGATTGGTTGCTATTTTTTATTTTGCTGAGGCAGAATAAAAGTTGCGCTGTGATTGGTTGTTATTTCTCTTACTGCTAAGGTAACATGAAAGCTGCGCTGTGATTGGTTGTTATCTAGATATATAAAAACGAATGAATGCCTGTCTGTCTTCGCAGCAACGCGCGACGGGTAAGCTAGTAGGTTATATAAGATTAGAACTACATGGTTAAACCACCCACTACCTGGGTTACCCCTTTTATCTTGCCTATAGGGGCGCTGTCCATATTTTCTACCATTCTTCCTTTTCTCAAAGTCCGGCCCCTTACATTCTCTTCTTGTTCCCCACCAAGGAACCTCCAGATAAAACTAATGCCATCTTGTAAAACCTGTACCCATAGCCAGCCTTAGCTATGTGCAACCCGTTTATAGGGCACTGAACCCCAGTTTGTAGAGGGGGCAGCAGACTGATATAGTTTGGTCAACCCATCTATATGATTTTCTTCCTCCGTGCAGCAGCAGCATGTGGAGCTACATGAAGCACATCCTCCTGGCTCTGTCTCCTCTCCTCTGATGTTCTGAGCTGTCACTGTCAGCCTATCGGCACCCCTGTAACATGGTCACTTACTTCTGTACTGTAATTATGTTATGAGCTTGGTTCTGGTATTGTATCTATGTACTAGGGTTGGTTTGTGCCATATTAATGTTATGAATCTGGTTCTGGTGTTGTATTTGTTATGAGCTTGGTTCTGCTGTTGTATCTATGTAGTTATGTTGGTTTGTGCTCTATGTTATCAGTTTTGTTTTGGTGCTGTATTCATGTACTGAGCTTTGTTGCAGTGCTGTATACATGTTATAAGCTTTGTTCTGGTGCTTTAGTTATGTACTGACCTTGGTTCTGGAGCTGTATTTATGTTATAAGCTTGATTCTCATGTGGCATTTATGTATGAGCTTGGTTCTCGTACAGTATTTGTATATTGAACCTTTCTGGTGTAGTTATGCTGCTATCTTGCTGCTTAATTAGTTTAGGCCTGCACTGCCTACACCTGGTATCCTAGCATAAGCCCAGGCAAAATATATGTACACTGTACTGTATAATGCCTAGTGCAAACCGAAGGGGGCGATGCTTGATATAAACAATCTAGGAAGCCCAATGAGAGAATCGCTGGGTCATGCTCCGCCCCCTCAGCCCCTCCACTAGGCATAACACAGTGTATCATTTGTGTATGGAGTGTCCCTTTAATTGAGGGGAAGAATCCTGTCTGTTCACAAATATAAAACGATTTAGTGCAATGATAGAGAATGGAGATGCTGATTGTTTGCAGGGTAATATCCTCTGCTGGACCGTCGGCCTCGTGTAATGGATACACATCGATTAAAGCTGGACGTCTGTGTATCTACTAAAGCTCTTAACTGGAAGCAATGACGCATCACATCCTCCAGGCACTGGCGTCAGCGGACATAATGGATGAGCCTGGAGTGCTTATCTTTCTATGGAAGGAAGATTAATAATTTACAAGGCCTGGAAAAAAAACACTTAACGAGCCTATTATTAAGGACCAAGCGATTTCATCATCTCATCGCAAGAGCCGTAACTCATTGACATCACCGAACAAGGCTTGTTGTGTTTGGTGGGACCAGTTGCCCCACTCTGGGGTTCATATAATGTGTTGTAGAACTGTTATAACATTTTTTCCTGGATGAGATGGAAAAAATGTCCAAAAGTTCCACCATTGTTTTTGGGTTTTGTTTTTACGGCGTTCACCATTCAGTAGAACTAAAATGATCACTTTCTTACCTGATCGGCCCGATTACTGCCAGACCAGGTTTGTAGAGATGTTTTCGTTTTTTGCTACTTTAGCACAATATAAACAGACTGTTAAAATATAACAATTGATTCTGCATCCCAGAACTATTTTATTTCCAGAAGCGCCGCTCTGTGAGGCTTGTCTTTTGTGGGAAGAGTTGTAGATTTTATTGGCAGCAGTTTGCGGTATATGTGACTTTTTCATTACGTTTTCTTGAGCTTTTTGGGAGGCGAACAAAAGAAAAATAGCAGTTCTGGAGTTACTTTTTAAAGTTATTTTACAGCGTTCACCATGTGAGATTAATAACAATGTTTCAAAATTGGATTACGTATGTAGCCCATTCTACTAAGCCTATGACAGCAGCCGGAGGCGGCACCTAGCTGGCTGAGTTACATGGCAGACATGGAGGTCTTAGTCAAACTTCCGGCTGCCATGGGAACCTATTGCTAACCTTGCAATCGCACTGTGCCAATGAGTGACAGAAAAAAGCCCCGACCTCCTGCAGTTGCTATTGATTATGTGCATTTAAGTTTTTTCTTTGAGCACATCATTAATAAAGCAGTTTAAAATATATACTGGAAGTACGTCCATATTCCCTCAACCTTGTTTTACATAGGCTATTGATTATGGCCAGGGGCGTAACTAAAGCCTCAGTGGCCGTGATGCAAAACGTGAGCTGGGGCCCCTCCTCTATCTGTATCTGTACCCGTACCCATACCTAAACCATGCTGCACAGAGACATAATTTGAAACTTCTGGGCCCCAATGCAAAACCTGTAACAGGGCCCCCAACTATAATGCTTTATTCATAGTACTGGGCTCCCTATATGGAGAAGAGAGGCCTTATGGGCCCCCTAAGGCTCCTGGGCCCGGGTGCAACCGCATCCCCTGCATCCTCTATAGTCACGTCCCTGATTATGGCATTTAAGGGGTTAGACTGCCAGGATCTGAGGTTTCTCCATTCATGCCTGTTAGAGCATGGAGAGTCAGTAGTCCGCCAAGCCACCACCTTAAAAAGATGTATGTGCAGGTATAAAGTACATTAGTGAGGCCAGTAAAAAGGCATATTGGCCATTATAGAGGGGTTCAGAAGTCTACTGAACAGCTCTGCAAGTTTCTAGCATGGGTGTAGCTGGTAGGGACCAGTGGATGCGTGAGCGCATACACACAAGACGACGCCCCCTACAGACCACCAGTAGAGAAGATCATCTGATCATCCGACACACATGAGCAGCTCTGTTTCATTGTCTGCCATCTAGAGACCGGGGGTGTCATCATTACACCCCTGAGTCTATCAGAACCATTTCAGGCACTTGGCTGAAGGACATTTGGTCTCGCAGCTCCCATTACATGTACGGCCTCTGACCCCCACCATCGTCTCCGTTTGCAGTCGTGTCTGAAACTATCAAACTGGACTCTACAGGGGGGAACCGGGTTGTCTTCAGTGGTGAATCCAGGTTTAGTTTGGGCAATGGCGAGCGCCGTGTTCATGTCTGGAGACATCTGGGTGAGCGTCTCAATCCTGCCTTTGCTGTGGAGCGGCACACTGCCCCCTGCTGGTGTGATAGTCTGGTGGAAGCCATCGCATAGGACAGTCGGTCACCCCTAGTAATGACAGCTCAGTGATATGTTCAGTACATCATTGTCACACTTCTGCGGCTGCCAGGTCACCAGATTTATTGCTAATAGAACATGTATGGGACCATCTGGGACACCAACTTCACAGCCTACCAGTTTGCAGGCTCAGTTACAGCAAATGTGGAACGATATACCTCCAGATACCATACAGAACCTTGTCTGAGATACTATTAATGACCTATCCTCAGGATCAGTCAGAAATAGGTAAGCCACAGGTGATAAGCTAGTGATGACTTATCCTGAGGATAGGTCATTATTAGTAAAAGTCCTGGACACCCCCTTTAATAAAAAAGTTTAAGCATCATCAAAGACAACTTCATGGATAGCCTATTGCAACAGTAGAGAGCAGGGCTATGACTATAGGGGTGACAGTTGTACCTGGGCATTGGCAACATAGGATGGGCCAATCTGCACACCAAGAAGGAGCTACAGCGGTGGGACCTCCACTTATAAGGCATTTATTGGACACCCATGGGATATTCTGAGATTACATTACAACTTTAAATGACCCCTGGCTGGGTGGGAGAATATATATGGAACAGATTAGTATCAGATTTTATGCCACAGGAATATCACTCATGCAATAAAGTGCAAGTGCATAGACAGGTGAATACATGGTTAGCATCACATAGTAATGGGGCGTGCAGAAACATAAAACCGCTGATAACCTGATATTTGATGCAACGGTTCTTTCTACCCTGGGATAGAGATACTGTGGGAAATTCTCTAAAAGTCCCAGTATAAACCGATTGATTACAGCTTCACTTCATACAACAGTCCAGGAACATAGAAAAGATTGCTGGAGTGAATTGGACCAAATCTATTGGAAGTTGCGCACCGCTTAGACAGATTCACTCTAGGTCTGTTCATATAGTAATATTAGCGCCATCACATGGTGTTTCCTGATAACTTTCCACAGCAGAAAATGGCAAGCACATACACAGTAAGTCCATACGGGCCAAATCCACAATATGAATGGTGCAAATTTTGCCACTGATTCGGTGTGGATTTGCAGCCGGTTTCAACCTCAACCTTTTTCTCGAAAGGTTTAAATCAGCTGCCAAAATCCGCAGCACAAATTGACATGCTATGGATTTGGCATCTGCAGTGCAATTCAAATATGCTGCGGCTTCGGCATCGAATTATTGTGCTCCCTGTGGATGAGATTGTTCCTTATCCACCCGGCCTGTACTGGAAATGCCGGGATATTCACAGCAAATACCACGGTAGAAATGCCACTGCATTTGCATCCTGTGTGAAGTTTTAGGTCACGCCCTTCTCCATCATAAACCATGCCCACTTTTACATCATTTGGCGAGTGTAGCACAAAAATTGATCTACCTATCTATCTGCCCATTTACACTGGATGATTATCGCTAAAAATTCGCTAATCGGCGATCGTTTTAGCGATGATCGGTGCGTGTAAATGGGCGCGGGGCACCCGCATTTCGGGCACTTTTTGCTGATTGTTAAAATTAAGCTCACTTGATTTTAATGATCACTTTTATCAGTCGTTCTCCACGGGGGGGGGGGGGGGGGGGGGAGCAGTGCTCATAGCATTGTTTCCCCTGTGAAGAACAAAGGATCTGAGCCCTATCGTTTGAGCGATCTTTAAGCGATTATCTGCTTGTGTAAAGGGGCTTTAACTCACATCTATCTATCTTACATCTATCCCTCTCTCATATCTCTCTCATATCTCTGTCTCTCTTATATCTATTTCTCTAATATATATCTCTTTCTCAGATAGATAGATACATAGATAGATATTAGAGAGACAGATAGATAGATAGATAGATATGAAATAGATAGATAGGAGATAGATAGATAGATAGATCGATAGATATGACATAGATAGATAGATACATAGATAGATATTAGAGAGATAGATACATAGATAGATATGAGAGAGATAGATATCTATCTTATATCTATCTCATATCTATTTCATATCTCTATTTCATATCTATCTATCTACTCACATAAAAGTTCCGTTAAAGCAACCCTCCAGTTTTGGAACAAAATTTAGTCCTAGGACAAGAGGGGGTTATATAACCTACAGTTGTTCTTCTCTGTTTACCCTTCCAATCTGCAAGTTCGGGGACTCATTTTTAACCGTCCAAGATAACTGCAGCAATTTGCACTGATAGACTTGTCTAACGCTAACCAATGTACTGAAGATTAGGTACTCTGAAGATTGCCAGGCATCTTGGATGGTTGAAAATGGGACCTGGAACTGGCGGATTGGAGAGAGGAAAGAAAACGACTGCAGGAATTGTATCCCCTCCTGTCCTGGAATTTAATCCATGTCCAGCAACTCCAAAGTTCTTCAGCTGCCCCCAACACATAGGAACATAATACTTGGCGTGAAATGCATGTGACTAGGGATGAGCGAGTATACTCGCTAAGGCAGTGCTCGCTCGAGTAATGTGCCTTAGCCGAGTATCTCCCTGCTTGTCCCTGAAGATTTGGGAGCCGCCGCAGCTGACAGGTGAGTAGCGGCGGGGAGCAGGGGAGAGCGGGCGGGAGAGAGGGAAAGAGATCTCCCCTCCGTTCCTCCCCGCTCTCCCCCGCCGCTCCCCGCTCTGCAGTGGCCCCCGAATCTTCAGGGACGAGCAGGGAGATATTCGTCTAAAGCACATTACTCGGACGAGTAGTGCCTTAGCGAGTATACTCGCTCATCCCTACATGTGACATCACATATACTGCACCATAATCTTTCCGTACACACCCTGAAAGCTCCCACCAAATAACAGGATGACATAATGAAGAGGAGTGATTAGCAAAACATACATAAATTGCCAATTGATGAGCAAAGTGAGATGAAGTAATGGGATATGATGAAAGATGTTGGGTGAGTACACTGGTACAGGCCCTGAGTAATAACTAAGACAAAGGAGAAAAGAGAGGCAATCTCTCCATTTAAGATCCACTTTGATTTTTGCTTAGTATTAAAGTGGATGTTCATGTTAGACATTCACATTTTGTTAAGCTGATCACAGGGTGTCTTGCTGCTCGAATCTCCAGCGATCACCTATAATCTATGGTGGAAGCAGTCAGCAAGTGTTCAATTTCCCTACAGCACCACCACAGGGGAAATAAAGCATTACACATTGCCTCTTGAAATCAATGCGCTCTCTATGCAGTGCTTGAACATGCTGGGTCTTCAGAATTAGAGACGCCTTTTGTAGCCATTGCCTACCTTCGATAATGCATAAGGCTTATAAACAGATGACCCCCTTCCCATTTAGCTTTTGACTTCTAGAAACCAGACAACCCTTATAACAAGATGCTCCCACCATTTTTCATGATTGATTCTCTGACTGGACCTTGGCTGTCTGATCTTCTCCATGTCTTGTAGATGGGTGTAATTGTCATACAAACTTCAAATGAAAAGTTACAGGTAAATAGGCCATGGGAGATCCCAGTAAAGCCTGCAGAAACACAGTGGACAGCTCCAGTCTGGATATGACTCCTATGGCATAGAGAGGTGACCAGTTTGTTCACATCACCTATAATTCTCCATAGCGTGTAATGCTACATTTTATCTTTCCACACTCTTGTGAATTATAATCATCATGTATACTTTGGTGCCGGATGTTGCAGCACGGAGTACAAAGTCTCTGCTTTGGTCCTTTGTGGAGGAGGCATTCCAGTAGAGCGATCATTTCCCATGTGGACAATCTGGAAGACAGTGAATGGTCAGTCTCAATGAAATGTAACAGAAAATTGTATACATATGGGTGGGGTAGGTGAGGTCATATTGAAACAAAGGGCAGCTATGTTCAGTTTACAATATCTTCGAAATGGTGAAACATTGAAAAATAAAGTCACAGAACTCTGGTGAAGTCCACAGTGGAGTAGCTCAACTGTCCCCTGATGCCAGATGTTTGGCAAAAAGAGGATTGGTATTGGCATAAGGGGCCCAACAGTAAACTAAAGGCAATTGCTGCTGCTAGTTCATGCCATCTCAACCTAATATCCCAGCCAGGTCAACCTGGCTCTTCTTGTCACTTCCCTACTATCTACTTATCTTCAGAGAGAAGGGTGGTATGACTCTCTGGCTTTCTTTATCTAAAGCTGGTCAGTTAATTCACCAATTCCACCATAGACCTGCACATTTGGCCAAAAGAGGGGAAAAACTTCATCCATCCAGACCTTCCACGGGAAACAAAGGACTGGGCATGTTGAAATCCAGAATGCCCAAGCCTTGTTTACCCCAACATCTGCTATCATGGGAGGGCCTGGAGGTCCTCATACATATTAGATCATTGGTTGAAACTACCAAAATGGACATGTTTGGCTGCTTTCTTCTAATGAATATGGCTAACTTAGGCTGGTTTTCCGGGACCGGCAGGTCAATAGTTAATCAGCAAAGATATGTTGCTTAGGATCCCCAACTAAAGAGGCTGCATGGCTCAGGTGATCATTGTGGTCTATTCTCACACATGTGTCATGTTCAAACACATGGCCTGAGAGCAGCTGAGTCCGATTGAAGTGAATGTGGTTGAGCTGTAATACTAGGCACAGCCGCTATACAATATATGGCGCTGTGCCTGGTATGGACTGAAGTGACAGGGCTACTCACCGTAGTCACTTCAATAAGCTGGGATACCAAGTGTCGGATCCCTGCTGATCAACTATCAATGACCTATCCTAAGCACAGCTCATCAATAGTTTATTCTGGGAAAATCCTAGGAATATGAGGGAAGCCTTACGCCGCTTTATACACTACATAGGCCTCATGTCCACGGGGAAAATCAGGCCCGCTCCGGATTCTCCATGTAGAATCTGTAGCGGGTCCCTCCTGCCCCGCAGACATGAGCGCTGAAAATAGGAATAAACTTACCTCTCGCCCGCTCCGGATCTTCTCTTCGCCGCGGCGTCATCTTCTCTGCGTCGCGGCCGGATCTTCTTTCTTCGGCCCAGCGGATGCACAGGGCACGTCGGTGACGCGCCCCGCGCATGCGCCGGCCCGAAGAAAAGAGATCCGGCCGCGACGGAGAGAAGATGGCGCCGCGGCGAAGGGAAGAACCAGAGCGGGTGAGTAAATTCCGAATTTTGTCTCACGTGGATCCGGACGGCTTCCATAGGCTTCAATAGAAGCCTGCGGGAGACCCGCACGAAAATGGAGCATGGTCCAGATGTTTTCATGCTCCATTTTTTTTAAAATCACTTTTATTGACCATCCGCGGGTATTTATCTACCCGCGGGTGGTCAATGCATCCCTATGGGGTGCGGATCCGCGGGCGAGGGAAGAGTTAAAATCCGCTGCGGATTTTAATTCTTCTTTTGCCCGTGGACATGAGGCCTTAGTTAAGTAGTTCAGAATCCTATAGCAGCTGTATGGTCTGTCTCTATGTTTTAGGGGCCTTTTGATATGAGGTTATTCAGATCAGACTATCCTCCAAGGTAAAAACAGCTCAAGGTTCTGGCAGGACTCCAGAAATGTGACAATTGTTAATTCCCATAAACAAGACGAGAAATATTTCTATTCTAGGAAATAACATGCGGATGTTGTGCTCTTGAACTGACTTGACATTTGAGTGATGATTTGTAGTTATGACCCCGGTGATGATGGGATCCAGGAGCTGGATACCAGCTATGTACATGTTGTTACATTTTTTAAAGTAAAGACATTAGACTCTGAAGTTGAGATAAGAAGATCAGCAACTCTATTAGGCCAATCTGCGTAAGCCGAATCCTTTGTTCTTCATCGTATGAAAATAACGATGACCTATAAACTGAAGCTTCTTCAGGTATAAAGCTAAGAGGGTAAAAATAGAGATGAGCGAGCACGCTCGGTAAGGTCAGTTACTCTAGCGAGCATCGCTCTGCTCGAGTAACTGCCTTCTCGTCCGAGCATGCTCGGGGGCGGCGGGGGAAAGCGGAGGGGAGCGCGGGGGGTTGGGGGGTGGAGAGTGAGAGAGCTCTCTTTCTCTGTCTCTCCTCCCCTGCTACCCCCCGCCACCCCCTTCTTACCCCCGCTGCCCCCCCGAAGCACGCTCGAACAAGAAGGCAGTTACTCGAGAAGAGCGATGCTTGCTCGAGTAACTGGCCTTACCGCGCTCATCTCTAGTTAATAAATGACTTCAAGACAGATTTCAGGAGGTCTATGTGATGCAGGGGATCATTTACAAAAACTGAACTATGCCAAGCTGGTATGAGAAAGTTTTAGGCTAATTTGGATACTTTTTTTTCTCGTGGAGCATTGTGTGAAGAATAAGTCTCTAAACTACCTAAATCTCTTCAGTTATATACATGTTGTGATATGAATTAGTCTACTTAGCTACATACTTACCACTTATCACTCAATATCACTTCACTGCACTGGCTGCCTGTCAAATATAGAATTCAATTCACACTCACTACCTTCATCCTTAAAGCTCTCCATAGAACTGCGTAGCCCTACATTTCCCATTTCCTCCCTCATCTCAATCCACCACCCAGTCTGCACCCTGCGCTCCGCTAATAACTCCGCTAATAAGATTAAGTGCCCCTTTGATATGAACCTCTCATTACCTCCTCCAAGACTTCTCCAGAGCAGCACTACTCCTCTGGAATGCACTACCCAAAACTATCCAGGTAAACCCTGGCACACAAAACTCCAGGCGTGCTCTAAAAATGCACATCTTCAGGGAGGCATACTATATCTCCTAAATCTTTGTTTTCTGTAACTGTTCTACTCTGTTTTTGTAAGCGCTGCGGAATATGTTGGCGCTATATAAATAAAGATTATTATTATTAATTCTCTCATTTGTGTCAAAGCTCTTGGAACAGCATGTCCACCTTGAACTGTCTTCCCACCTCTCATCCAAATTGCTATTGAACCAACTGAAATCAGGTTTCCAATCCCACCACTTTACTGACACTGCCCTAAGCCAAAGTCAACAATGATCTACTTACTACTCCTCCTAGATTTGTCCTCTGCTTTCTACATTGCTTTGTGCTCCTCCTTCTAGACCTGTCATTTGTCCGCTACATTACTCCGTAATTCTCCTTCTAGATCTGTCCTCTGCCTTCCACATTACTCCATGTTCCTCGTTCTAGACCTGTTGTCCTTCTACATTACTCTATGCTCCTCCTTCTAGACCTATCCACTGCTCTCTACATTACTACATACCTCTTCCAGACCTGTCCTCTTGCTTTTACATTACTGTCTTCCTCCTTTTAGATCTGTCCTAAACCTTCTACATTACTCTGTGCTCCTCCTTCTAGACCAGTCCACTGCTCTCTGCATTACTCACTGCCTCTTCTAGATCTGTCCTCCTCCTTTTACATTACTGTCTTCCTCCTTTTAGATCTGTCCTAAACCTTCTACATTACTCTGTGCTCCTTCTAGACCAGTCCACTGCTCTCTGCATTACTCCCTGCCTCTTCTAGATCTGTCCTCTTCCTTTTACATTACTGTCTTCCTCCTTTTAGACATGTTCTCCTCTACTCTGTGCTTCTCCTCTTAGACCTGTCCTTCTATATTAGTTTGTGTTACTCCTCCTATACCTATCATCTACATTCAACACAGTCAATCACTTCCTTCCGTTACAAGCTCTCAACTCCCTTGCCATCACTAATTTGTCACTCTCCCTATGTCTCACAGACCAAACATTTAATGTCACCTACTCACCCACCAAATCCTCACCTCATCCTCTGTTGGTATCCCCTTTTCTCCATCTACACTTTTGACGAAGGACAGCTCATAGAATCCCACGGCTTTCAGTACCACCTTTACTTTGATGACACCCAAATCTACCTCTTCAGCCCAGATGTTACCTCTCTGTTATACAGAATCCCAAAGTGTCTATCAGATATATTCTCCTTCTCATCCTCTTTCTTAAACTGAACATGGGAAAAAACTGAACTCATCCTCTTTTCCCATTCTCATTCCACAACCCCACCAGACTTATCAATCACAATCAATGGCTCAATACCTTCCTCAGTCCCACAAGTCTGCTGTCTCATTGTATCATTTGATTTCGCCCTGTCCTTCAAACTGTACATACCAGCCCTTGCCACGCCCAAATTTAAAAAAATCTCTCAATTGAGATCTTTCCTCACTCCTGAGTCAACAAAAATGCTAGTGCATACCCTCATCTCCCGTCTAAACTTTTGCAACATCCTTCTCCTCTGCAGCCTCCCGTCCAAAACTCTACCATCCTTCCAATCCATCCTCAACTCTACTACCCGGATAATCCACTTCATGTGAGATTCTCCTTACAAGAGTATTGTAGAAGAGACACATTCACGCTCATCTACACTTCTTTAGTTGGGTAGGAAGCACTATTTATAAGATCTGGACATTATCTTCAAAAATGACATCGACCAGAGATACACAAGAGCTTTTTGTTCTGATGAAAGCTTAATGAATAGTGAAAGGAAAGCTAATGGTCTCCGGACACAAAAGGTTGTTTGTAGACTTTCACATGACAGTTACAGTAGATTTAAAGTCCACAGCTTGAAGCTGGGAGATTCTGATGACAACACGTCCCATCATTCTCATGTCAAGGAGGTCCAGTCTTTTCATGGAGACCTTATATGGATTGAGGTCACTATCCACATCAATATCTACATTCAATCTGGCAGATACTTAGGAATTATGTGGATGTTGAATTTAAAGAGCCCCTCTGGGGAAGCTTTTTATTTTTCTTTCTGGGGTTCATCTGGCATACAGGGCGTAGTAGGGCAGTTAACATACTGACCGATTCTTGTATTAATGAAAAAGCCAGTCTGGTCCTTTCTTGTCCCATGTGACCTCCACTGTGCTAATCTGGATCCTCCAGCAGACTAGAAATCACTACCTCTATTCATTCCTATGAGCCCTGAGAGAACAGGACTACCTAAATGGGCCTTTGCACTACAGATAGCATTTTGAAAGTTCTGGCTGTGGGCAGCTCCTTCTCATCAGCTGCTTGGTGACGGTCCCATGAAGTAGACCCTTCGTTTTCTGCCAGCTTTTCTGATGTGCAATTAATCTGGACATGAAAAATGCGAAGCAAACACTCTGGAAACCTGGTAAAACTGCATTTCCAACACCATGTGGGAGGACAGCCTCTGAACATCATCTCTCACCTGATTGCTGTCCCGTTGATGTGTGGTCACCTCAATGTAATGCATTTCTGTATTCTTATTTTCTATGGGTTCTAGTTAAGGAAGAAAGATACAGTATTTGTTACGGTACAAATACTACTAAAGTTACAAAGGAGATCTGAGATTTTGTCTAATATCTTTATGATGACCACAACACATGGATCCCCCGCAGTTCCACTAAACTGAATGTAGAGGACCATAGAACCTTATAGTGATCTAAATTCAGTTCATTAGAACCTCGGGGGCCGGACATTAAAGGAGCAGAATGGACTGAACTAAGGACATGGAAAGAACAGAGACTACAGTCAGGAGCAATAATGCAAAAATTAATATGAAACACAAGCAGCATATCAAGGAATTGGGACATAACACTTTAACGCCCCCGCCTGGACAATCCAGTTCCTCAAGTATAATAGCCATATTGTGCTAGTCATCTTTAAAATGTCCCTTCCAGCTGGTACAGTATCCATCTATGCTCTTATTACTGAGTAATGCTTAACTGCTTCTTATTTTCTTCTATCTTCATTGCTTTTTAGTTCTGCTCCATCTGGGCACAGCTATGCTCCGTGACCCTGAATTACCTGCTTGGCTTATTGGAGTTTAATGCAGTTTGAAATCCATCTTCAGGCAGCTTCTTGATCCCTCCCCCATGATATGAGCTGCAGCTCTCATTCTTCAGATTGGCTCCTGTGTATAAGCACAAGCCCACCACAAGCTCACCAGGAAGAAAATCAGAGTGGATTTCCATTATAGCAAGAATAGAATGGGGTATACTATGATTCTTCTTTCCCTGGAATTCTGGCAATTTTGGCACAGTTTTTAAAATGAAGTGGGGGGCCAAGTATTAGGGGGCATGGCTGAATGTGGCCTGCCAGATTATCTAAAATTTACAACAGAAACTGGAAGGTCTACGATGCAGCCCAATGGAGTCTCCCTCGTCTATAGATTTGGGATACGGATGCTAACTCCTCCAGAAATTGGTGAGTCTATTCCCACCAGAGATGTTGTTACTATCTATGCCTAGTTTGGCAGAGGAAGCCATGGGACACAAGCCCTTAGGGGACCAACCTGCGAGACCTGCACACAGTTTTATACAAATGCCGGCTGCAATTAGTGTAGCTCCATCTTCATTTTGTAAGGGAGAAATGCTGCTGTGTAATAGCAGCCTAATATTCAGCTACAGTTCCGAAAATTACTAGAACCACCGGCTTCAGATGATATATTAACTTCTTCAGGCAGGAGAGTTAGGTCCCTTGTTCTTTCATTTTCTATTGTTTAGCTTCTTGGAGCCGATCAATGAAAGTACTGTAACTGCTGGATCGGGCTCATGTCGGCCCTGAGCAGCGCTAGGCGAGCTCCATAGGTTATATTAATGGAGTCACATCACTAGATGAACTACATTGGTTACATTAATGGGGTCCGTCCAGATTTGCTAACCAAAATTTTCCCAGAGGACATGCAGTATCCCAGTTCTGTGCCGAAAGTTCTGAATGAACCCTCCAGAGAAGATATGAATGTGGCCATAATTAGAGATAAGCAAGGGGCATAGTCAGGAATAAAATCACATGATTAGAAGAGAGATCACAAAGAATAAGCAGTGGATAGAACGCAAAATAGTAGAAGCAAGAGCAAGAAGCTGCAGATACAAAATGTGATACCGCCACACAGACGTCCTTGGTTCAGATCCTAGGAGGAACATTGAGGGGAGGGGTTTATATTTAGATTTTCTGGTTTGAGAAAAAATCTCTCAGCGCAAAAGTTTTCCTTCAATTAATAATGCCATGCCAACAAACATTAGCCCCAAACCGTAAGACCCTACTAGTGGCTGCAGGGCCTGAAGGGGCGGAGCATGATACAGGAATCCTCTCTTTCATGTTCTTTGGATCGTCTTATTATGCCTTTTAGGCCCTGCAGCCACTACTAGGGGGATATCAGGAGCTTACTGGATGCTGTCGTTTTCTACTTCAATGGTTTTATTACATTTTCAATAAATCACTGATAGTGGCGACAATCAAACTAGATATATTCACTGAAAAAGGTAGATAAAACCAAAACTTTATTGGAAACATTTAAAAATAGAAATATGCAAATAAGGGAGATGGAATAAATCCTCCACAGTGCCACCTATTGAAAGGCAGCATTCCTTCAAGTCAAAGTCAGACTTTTTATACAAGCCTTCTAACAATGACTGGGAATTAAAAGCAAAGTCAGACTCCATGTACATACAGCTGTTTCCGGGTTATTGCCCTTCATCAGTGTACAGTAGGAGTCTGGCTTTTGCTAGTGAGAGGCCTGGGACGGGGGTCAGAAACGCTCTATTCTCCTTAGGGAGAGCAACTATATACTATAAACTAAGTGAGGAGACTCAAATGGCCATGCACGCTCCTCTGGGTAATATGCAAATAAGGGAGATGGAATAAATCCTCCACAGTACCCCCTATTGAAAGGCAGCATTCCTTCAAGTCAAAGTCAGACTTTTTATACAAGCCTTGTTACAATGATTGGGAATTAAAATAGAGGACACAAGCTCAATGTATATACGAGGCCCGTATATTAGGACATACAACAATGAAAAACACAAAGATGTCTCACCTCTATCACCCCTCTATCCTGGGAGGGAGGGGGGAAGGTACTGGTCAGTATGTTTGAGATTTACTACACCCATGAGATGGATAAATGGTGGGTGGGGAAATATACCAAAAACAAGCCTCTTATGGGTAGAGCCAATGCGTTTCTACCCCTAGCTCGCCCTAGATGGTAAACGATCCAAACAGAACATGACACAGTTCACTCCAGCACACAAGGGAATGCACACCTTGCTGCTTATTCAGTTCTCTAGGGCAGAGGTTGGAGCCTCCAGCCTGGGTGATTAGCAGTTAAGTGCTGCTGTATACTTTCTATTGTTTTTTGGTTACCTTTATTTGTTTCCTCTGCTGTGTCAGTGCACCTCTCCAGGGGTTCCTGTAGGGATGTTCAGGGCCCAGAGGAAGACAGCAGAGCTGTCATTATCAGGACAATAACTCTGCTTGCAGGCAGGGGCTCCTCACTTCCCTGTTTGGTAGGGACAGGCTTTTTCCACCTTCCTTGAATAGTGTAGATAGCAGCAAAGCTTACTGGCGAAGATGCTGAGGACTGGAGGGGAGGGGTCAGGAAGAAAGGAAGTGACCAAGTGGTAGGGGTGGAGTTAGCAGGGTTAGAGGAAGAAGAAGGAAGAGGAAGATCATTCTGGACCGGGAGAAGAAGAGTGAAGACGGACCCAGAACAGCTGAAGAATGGAGGAGCTAATGCGGATGATCAAGGACGTGGTGGCCAGCCAGGGCACAAGCTGGCTCGTGAAGATGGCTGAAGACCTTTCGGGGACGACAGCGGTGGAAGAAGGAGCGAGCACCAGCCAGCCGGTTTTGCCCAGCAGCGAGGAGCCACGTGGAAGACCAACCCGGAGAAGAAACCCGCCAGCGCGACTAAGTCCCAGCCCGGTGGCGAAGAGAGGCGGACGGAACAGCAGCCCAAGACCGGAGCGACTCGGAGGGAACAGCGCCGTGCGGTCTCAGCGCGGTAGGGAGGAGGCGGAACCAGCGGAACGCATGGGAGTCGGTGAGCCAGAGGTAGCGGAGAGGACAACACTTACCCGTGGAGGTACGGTAGCGTCCAGGTCGGGTAAGTCCAGCACGGGAGGAGGTATCCCCGCGGCTGACGGCAGTACAAGGAGCGAGGTCCCAAGGAGCGAGGTCCCGGAGCGATCGCCACGTGCAGCAGCAGGCGCGCGTAGGGTTCCGCGCACAGGATATAGATCCGGCCGCGGAGATGCAGCGACCGTTAGGAGGGAGATGCCAGAGAGTGCATCTCCCTCATCGTGCGCCGCGAGTAGCGGGGGGGAGAGTGGGGGGGGAGGGAGGGGAACCGAAAAGGGCCAGTCAAACAGAGGGCAGAATATTCGCCACCAGCACTTAGGGGGGGACAGGGGGGGGGCAGCGACCAGAATAGGGGAGGCGGACGAATTTCGCGCTACAGCGCGGAAGGGGCGATCATTTCATCGCTCAAAAACAGCGACAGTTCGCACCACAGCGTGGTATGGGGCGGGCGCCGGGAGCGGAAAATCAGCGCATTTTCGCTCACCAGCGCGCAGCAGACCGGCAGACAGCGAAGAAGAGGCGGCGAATTTTCGCGCCATAGCGCGGGGGGGCCGGGGGCCTCCACCTGTGTTTGCAGCCAGGCGCAGGGAGTTCAGGGTTTCTACCAGCAGCAGTGTAGAGAGGGACTCCCCGGAGCATTGCGCAGCGCACAATAGCTTAAGCCGCCCCCATCATAGCAGCGGTAGAATTATAGGGCAGGATAGGTGCAGGCAGGTAGAGGGGGCAAGGAGCAGGCGTACAGCTAGGGCGCACGAGGAGCGCAGCTGCTCATCATCTTCAGCAGAACGAGAGGAGACGAGGAGGAGCAGATTCATACGGGGTGATCAGGCAGAAGCGGTGACTTGGAGGGAAGGGCAGAGCAACCGAGAGGTGGAGATGCAGGTCATGAGGAATTTGTTTTCACGGTCACCGGCTTCTTCTGCAGATATCAGACAAGGAGAGCGGAGCAGACCGGGTAACAGGATGTCAGCCTGCGGGGCTACAATGTCAAGGAGCCCAAGGAGCCGGCGTGTCCCCCAAGAAAGTGGCACGGCACGATACGCACGGGAGTACCAACAAACATCACTGCCCGCCCCTAACGTTCCCTTGGCTATGCCGGAGGTCAACGAGGCGGGTGAGTCGTTTCAGTTAAATAAAGTTTGGGACAATGTGTCCGGCACGAGCCGGAAGGATGAATTTATGGTGGCTCTCAGAGCCTTGGTGGATAAATATGATATGGATAAAGGGCTTCTAGTGTCCTATGATAAACCGGGGAGGGCGGCCTCGCCCGAGGTTGGTGGTCCAGCACAAGGACAAAGGTGCCTGCCCTCGGTGGCAGGGGTGAGCGAGGGTCTAAAATTAGCAGACTCGCTGTTTTGTGGAGTAGCCCCGTTGGATGCGGGGCTGGAGAACGAAGTGGTATCAAAAATTATAAATGGTAACTATGTGGATATTTGGTCGCTGTTATCAGTCGAACACGTGTCAGTTGACAGGGAACGGTTCACTGAACGTGGGAGCGAGAAAAAACCCAAAGTAGCCAAAACATTTGGGAATTGGCTACAGGCCTTTTTGATTTTGGCACATGTAGTGTGCAAGCAGCAGCCGCAGAAGGGCCCGGAATTGCTCGTGTACATCAACACGATCCACAGTGCATATAAGTTGCACGGGGGATCGGCTTGGTGGCGATATGACGAAGATTTTCGTCGCAGAATTTCGGGTTCACAGCAGATCAGTTGGGCGTCAAAGGCGACAGACGTTTGGATCCAGTTGATCCTGGCGCAGAAACCCGTAAAACATAGCTTTCAAGGATCGGCCGCAGGAGCCAGCGGACAGCAGGCTGCTGCGGCCCCAAAACCGTCCGGTTCTTGCTGGGCCTTCAACGAAGGCCACTGCCGTTTTTACGCATCGTGCAAATTTCGGCACGAATGCTCGGTCTGCGGAGGTTCGCACACGGCGTTGCGTTGTTTCCGACGCCAACGAGCGACGGGAGTTCCCGGCACAGGGGCGAACGCCGGTGAGCGTCCAGTACCTGGAGCCGTGGCTCGACCGGTACCCACGGAGACTGGAAGCAAACCTGCTTAGATCGGGGTTTGCTGAAGGTTTCTTTATCCCGCATTCCCCAGTTTCGTCGGCGTCTTTTTGCCAGAATTTAAAGTCCGCTCGCGATAATAAGCAGTTGGTGATGGAGAAGTTGCTGAAGGAGGTAGAATTGGGTCGAATGGCGGGCCCGTTCCGGGAACCGCCTTTCGTGAACTTGCGGGTTTCCCCTTTGGGACTGGTTCCGAAGAAGGAAGCTGGCAAGTTCAGACTTATCCATCACCTATCCTATCCGTCGGGTGAATCAGTCAACGACGGAATATCAAAAGAGCAAGCGGCGGTGTCTTATGCGTCTTTCGACTGCGCGGTTGCATTAGTTAGACAGGCAGGTAAAGGCGCTTGGTTGGCAAAGGCCGATATTGAATCGGCTTTCCGGCTCCTGCCGGTGCATCCGCAGTGTTTTCATCTGCTGGGATGCAGCATCGAGGACCAGTTTTTTGTGGACATGTGCCTACCGATGGGTTGCTCTATCTCCTGTTATTATTTTGAGGTTTTTAGTTCATTCTTGGAATGGATGTTAAGAGTGGAGACGGGCATCTCATCGGTATCACATTATTTGGATGATTTTCTTTTTGTTGGTCAGGCAAATTCGACGGCCTGCGAGTTTTTACTTTCGTCGTTTCGTAGTTTGATGAAAAAAGCCGGGGTCCCCTTGTCGGACGAGAAGACGGTTGGCCCCGCATCGAGGCTCGGTTTTTTAGGTATAGAAATCGACACGGAGGAAATGACTTTCCACTTGCCGGATGAAAAAGTGGCGCGTTTGCGCCAAGTTGTGGAGTTGGTGGGCAGTTCTCGGAAGGTAACACTGCACCAACTTCAAGTATTGTTAGGGTTGTTGAATTTCGCGTGCAAGGTCATTCCGATGGGGCGAGCTTTTTCCCGGCGGTTGTCACTAGCAACGAAAGGGGTGAAGGAACCCCATCATTTTGTCAGGGTGACAAAAGGGATGAGGTCAGACCTGCACATATGGAGAGTTTTTCTGAGTTCATTTAACGGTCAAGTAATATGTCTGGAGGAGGAGAAACAGAATGAAGAGATCGGTTTGGTATCGGATGCAGCTGGTTCATATGGATTCGGAGTAATATTGGGTGATCAATGGTGTTGTGCTGCATGGCCGAAAAAATGGATTGAAAGAAAATGGATAAAAAACACAGCGTTATTGGAGATTTTCCCTTTGGTGGTGGCAATGGAAATATGGGGCCAGAGGTTGGCCAACGGTAATATTTGTTTTTGGTCAGATAATCAATCGGTGGTGCAAATAGTCAACAAGCAATCGTCATCCTCAACGTTGGTGCTGGCAGCATTACGCCATTTGATCTTACGGTGTTTACAGCACAATGTTAAGTTTAAAGCGAGACATGTACCAGGATATTTGAATGCTACTGCTGATGCTCTTTCTCGTTTTCAGATGTCACATTTCAGGGAGCTGCACCCGACGGCGGAGGTCGAGGGGGTATGTTGCCCTGCTTTCTTGTGGGAAGTGATAGAGGAGAGCTGTTAGCTCTCGTTAAAGCGTCAGTAACAAGTACCACATGGAACCGATATAACAAAGTATGGAAAGAATGGTTAGCAGCGGCGGGTGGAATTTTTCCAACAGAAGAAAGAGCAAGGGCGGTAACATTAGATGTCCTGTCCGCGATGCGTAAAAGCGGGTCATCAGCGGATGCGGCGAAAAAACGACTATCGGCTATAGCATTTTTGTTGCGCTTACACGGGTCAAGAGACGTGACGAAGGACTTCGTTTTTGGGCAAATAATAAAAGGGTGGAAGAAGGACAGGGTGACCAAGGACGGCAGGCGCCCTATCACGTTCGAGTTATTAAACGCTATACTCAACGTGGTGGAGTCGGTCTGCATGGATGCTTCCGAAGCAGAGCTTTTTCGCGCGGCTTTTTCCATCGCCTTTTTTGCCGCGTTACGCATCGGGGAGTTAGTATCGTCGTGCAAATCAAAGCCCGGGGGGCTGTTTTTCTCAGACGTGGTAATTGACGAAGACTGTATTAAGATAGGTGTCAGAAGATCGAAGACAGACATATACGGGATGGGAGAATGGATTAGAGTGGGAAAATTGGGGACAAAGTGGTGCCCGGTGTTACTGGTAAAGGAGTTCGCCAAGAGACACTGTGGGACTGGTCCGTTTTTGTGCCATGCGTCGGGTTTTCCCCTAACTAAATACCAATTCACGGCGGTCATGCGGAATAGCATTAGAAGGCTAGGCCTTAACCCCTCGGAATTCGGATCACATTCGTTTAGGATCGGAGCGGCAACGTCCGCTTTTGCGTGTGGCATGGGTATCGAGGGGGTTAAGAAGGTGGGTCGTTGGAAATCAGATGCATATCGGTCATATGTTCGGCCAAATCTGAGAGTTCTATAAATATTGTTTATGGTGTTGCGATTTCTGCTTTGGTTTTGTTCTTTTATTTTATCCACAGTGTCGGATTGGACAGTATGGGTGGTGGGCCACTCCTATGTATACTGGGCGGAAAAGAGAGCCAGAAATAGGCCCATTGGAGTGAATTTAGGCCTTAATGTGCAAGTGCGTTGGCGTGGTATTAGAGGATTACAATGGCCCAGGCTGCTCCAGGAGGTTCTAAAAATCAGCAGCTGGAAGAATGACAGAGTGATATTAGTTATTCACGCTGGAGGAAATGATCTTGGGAAGATAAAGGTGGCTGAGTTGATAGCATTGATGAAAGCGGATATTTTTCGTTTCAAGGAATTTTTTAAGAGGGTCATAATCGTTTGGTCAGACATCGTGGCCAGAAGAATTTGGAGAGAGGCAAGAGATAATGAAGCCATCGAGAGAGTGAGGAAGACTGTCAATTTCAGGATATCAAAGCATGTGCGAGCTTTAGGTGGGATAGCAATACGTCATTGGGAGCTGGAGAGAAGAGAGCGCGGGATGATGCGAGGTGACGGAGTGCACCTTAGCGACATAGGGCTAGATACCTTTTTATCTAGGTTGCAGGATGGGGTAGAGTCGGCTCTTTTGCTGGCATGTGGGGGGCGGAGTGCAGCATAGTAATATGCTGCATCCTTCGTGGCGGAATTTGAGGACTTCCATGCCAGCAAGAAATGGAAGGGCTTTTTCAGGCCGAGAGGGGCCTTCTTACGCCTCAGTTTTTTACGACGTTAGAATCGGACATTTTATTTTTGGCATGGAAGGAGAAAAATAGAGGATTCGTTAAAAGGTTTTATACAGTTAAATAAAGGCTGTGGCCTACCCACAATATGCCAGCATATAGTTGTATGGTGTCTTTGTTTAATGGGGAACGGGGGTTAATGGGTAAGTCCCTCCAGTCTAGATAGCAGCAAAGCTTACTGGCGAAGATGCTGAGGACTGGAGGGGAGGGGTCAGGAAGAAAGGAAGTGACCAAGTGGTAGGGGTGGAGTTAGCAGGGTTAGAGGAAGAAGAAGGAAGAGGAAGATCATTCTGGACCGGGAGAAGAAGAGTGAAGACGCCCGCCCACCCGCCCTCTGAGCTGAGGGGGGGGGATGAAGAGAATTATTAGAGGGATTGGGGGGATGCATGTTACAGGAAGTTGTCACAGCCGGTAGGCGGAATTTGAGGACTTCCATGCCAGCAAGAAATGGAAGGGCTTTTTCAGGCCGAGAGGGGCCTTCTTACGCCTCAGTTTTTTACGACGTTAGAATCGGACATTTTATTTTTGGCATGGAAGGAGAAAAATAGAGGATTCGTTAAAAGGTTTTATACAGTTAAATAAAGGCTGTGGCCTACCCACAATATGCCAGCATATAGTTGTATGGTGTCTTTGTTTAATGGGGAACGGGGGTTAATGGGTAAGTCCCTCCAGTCCTCACTGACCTGCATTGCATGGCGTATGATACTTGCTTTCAGTGTGAACATCACCCTGCGCCCATGCTGAGCGTGGTGCTCTTGTGCTACACGGATGTGACAGTGCCCTGTGCAGTAGCATGCAGGTCACAAGCAGTTTTCAAACTCTAGCGCGAGGCCAGAGGAGCAATATGTTCTGCCTTCTTGGAGGTTCATATACTTTTTCGTCTGATAATCCAGAGCATTGGATAGTCCAGTGCCTAAATGATCCCAGTGTTGATACATTGTGCACTATTGCAAGTGATGCAGTAAATGTAGCTGTACATACCTTTCATACCTTTCCTTCTTTTATACCTCCTCCTAATACATATTACTGCAACCATAACTAGAAATAAAGTTGGTACTAATATTGCTATGGCGGTGGCATAATGTCTCCTGGGAAAGAGCTCTCCTGAAAAGAGAGAATAAAAAATAAGGCTGTATACTTTGTACATATTATAGTACATGGCATGGCCAATAGTGAGTGCAGCTCTGGAGTATAATACAGGATGTAACTCAGGGTCAGTACAGGATAGGTAATGTCTGTACATTGTGACTCCACCAGCAGAATAGTGAGTGCAGCTCTGGAGTATAATACAGGATGTAACTCACGATCAGTACAGGATAAGTAATGTATGTACACAGTGACTCCACCAGCAGAATAGTGAGTGCAGCTCTGGAGTATAATACAGGATGTAACTCAGGATCAGTACAGGATAAGTAATGTATGTACACAGTCACTCCACCAGCAGAACAGTGAGTGCAGCTCTGGAGTATAATACATGATGTAACTCAGGGTCAATACAGGATAGGTAATGTATGTACACGGTGGCTCCACCAGTAGAATAGTGAGTGCAGCTCTGGAGTATAATACAGGATGTAACTCAGGATCAGTACAGGATAAGTAATGTATGTACACAGTGACTCCACCAGCAGAATAGTGAGTGCAGCTCTGGGGTATAATACAGGATGTAACTCAGGATCAGTACAGGATAAGTAATGTATGTACACAGTGACTCCACCAGCAGAATAGTGAGTGCAGCTCTGGAGTATAATACAGGATGTAACTCAGGATCAGTACAGGATAAGTAATGTATGTACACAGGGACTCCACCAGCAGAATAGTGAGTGCAGCTCTGGAGTATAATACAGGATGTAACTCAGGATCAGTACAGGATAAGTAATGTATGTACACAGGGACTCCACCAGCAGAATAGTGAGTGCAGCTCTGGAGTATAATACAGCATGTAACTCAGGATCAGTACAGGATAAGTAATGTATGTATACAGTGACTCCAGCAGAAGAATAGTGAGTGCAGCTCTGAAGTATAATACAGGATGTAAATCAGGATCAGTACAGGATAAGTAATGTATGTACACAGGGACTCCACCAGTAGAATAGTGAGTGCAGTTCTGGGGTATAATACATGATGTAACTCAGGGTCAATACAGGATAGGTAATGTATATACACAGTGACTCCACCAGTAGAATAGTGAGTGCAGTTCTGGGGTATGATACAGGCTTTAACTCAAGTAACATTAAGAATAAATGTGTCAGGGCTAAATTGTAATTAAGACATGACCACCTATGTGCAACTTCTATTGATACAAATGACCTAAGGAAAGCTATGGAAGATGATGAATCTCAAGCTGCACCCACCTCCATACCCTCCCATATCAGGAACCACTCATAAAGAATTTCATCTATTTAAAGAGATTTTCTCACCTGCTAAACTACAAATCTCTTGTACCTGGATGGGGACACTTTTATTCTCCACCGGGTTCTGGGCGGTACACAGGAATTTCATGTCCTTGGAGGATTTTGGTACTGATATCTGGATGATGCTCCCAGTATTACACGGCTCATACTCAGAATCCCTTTCTCCACATTTCCAAGTATAGAAGACATCTGATAGATGTGATGGGACAGAACAATGAAGGGTAACATTACAGCGGTCTGTGGTGCTCTCCATCACGTCAGTCCTTATAACAGGGAGGGGAATGGGCTCTGAAATAAGAAAAAACATCATCAGGCACTGTGAACCTTTGTCTATACTCAGTGGTGGGCAACTGAAGGCCCTGGGGTCTCACTTGATCCCTAATTTCCCTCTTCCATGTGGAAATAGGCTCCAGATTCCCATTACCTAGTCAGAGATTCCCCAAGTAATATATATGTTTCACAAGAACTCTATACGTGGAGGGAGCTGACCTAAAAATCAGCAGTCTATAGACCATTAGTGGTCAACCTGGAACATCCGGAAGACCTCAGATGTCCTTGACTTGACCAAGGGCCACACATTACATTTACTTTGGCAGAACATGGGCAGTCTCACTGAATAATAGTTTATGAGAAATATTGAAGTGCCAAGTGAGCAGGTCCATCTATTTCCTCAGCTCCCTTTTATTATTATGGAGTGTGACTTGTTTTTTAGGGTGTGGGCATCATCGACTCTACAAATAGGGTTTTCCCATTAAAGGGTAACTAAATTTTTTCTAAAACTTTTAACATGTCATAGTGACATATCAGAATTTTTGATTGGTTGGGGTCTGGTTTCCCACCCAACATAGGGGTTCCCCAAGCCTTGATACTGTCTGAGTTGAAATGTGGAATGGCACCCCTTCCACCTGCCATTAAAACACTCATTTTACAGGCATTGAAAGCACCAATACAAAAGATACCCAACATGTATATGAACCATTGAGACTTGTCTGAAGTGACAGAGTAATAGTGCCCCCCTAGTGGTCCCAATAGTAATAGTGACCCTTTTAGTGGTCCCAATAGTAATAGTGAATTCTTTAGTGGCTCTAGTAGTAATAGTGATCCTGTTAGTGGTCCCAGTAGTAATAGTGACCATATTAGTGGCCCTAGTATAAATAGTAACTCTAATAGTGGCCTAAGTAGTAATTGTGGCCTCCGTTATTGGTCCCCGTAGTAATATTGATCTCCACTAGTGGCTCCAGTAGTAATAGTGACCCTGTCAGTTGCTCTAGTAGTAATAGTGACCCCCCTCAGTGGCCCTAATGGTAATCGTGACCCCCAAATTGGCCATAGTAGTAATAGTGTCCCCCATAGTAGCCCCATTGGAAAAAGTGTTCCCCATAGTCACCTAGTATTAATAGTAACCCCAGTTGTGATAATGTCCCCATAGTGGCCCCAGTATTAATTTTGAATCCATTAGTGGCTCTAGTAGTAATAGCGACCCCATTAGTGATCCCAGTAGTAATAGTGACTGTGTTATCCCCTTAGTGACAGAGCTTTTTTTGTTTTTTTCCATTTTTGCTTTTTCTTCCCCCCTCCCCTTTAAAAAATCGTAGCTCCTTTATTTATCAATCGACGTTGCTGTATGAGGGCTTGTTTTTTGCAGGGTGAGTTGTATTTTTCAATGGTACTTTTTATTGTACCATATAATATACTGAAAAACGTTAAAAAATTCCAAGTGGAGAGAATAAGAAAAAAAAAACGACATTCCACCATCTTTTGCTGCGTCCTGTTTCTACGGCGCACAAACTGCAACAAAATTGACCTAAGAACTTCATTCTGTGGGTCAGTACAATTACTATGATACCAAACTTATATGGTTTTTTGTTTTTTGCTGTACTACTGTATTTTTTTTTAAGATATTTAATTTTTTTAAATTATTTTCTGTGTCCATCTTCTGCGCACAATAACTTTTTTATTTTTCTGTCGACATAGTTCAGTGAGGGTTCATTTTGTGCGGTACTTCCTGTCATTTCCGTTGGTACCACTTCAATGTAAAATTGACTTTTTGATAGCTTTTTATTACATTTTTTCTCGGAGATAGTGTGACCAAAAAGTGCTATTCTGGCGTTCCTTTTTTTTTTTTTTTCGGACCACGTTCACCGTGCGGTGTAAATAATGCATTACTTTGATATATCGGACTTTTACGGATGCAGCGATACCAAACACGTATTATTGATTTATTATTTTGATTTTTTTTTTATTGCAAATGAGGCAAAAGGGTTTTTTTTAAAACTTTTATTACTTTTTTTGAAATATTTAGAAAAACCTTTTTGTTCTTATTTTTACACTTTCTTTTAGTCCTCCTAGAGGACTACAATATGTGATACTTTGATCGTTCCTGCAGTATGACTGCTTTTTGACAGGCATGGTTTGATAGGCAGTCCGCTAAGGTAGCCCTGGGGCCTTTCAGAAGGCCCCCGACTGCCATGACACTTGCTCGGCTCACCTGATGGGACCCCCGAACATCGTTCAGGGGATATAAATGCCACTTTTAGAATTGACGATCTATTACCCACGGGTGTCAGTTGTAATAAACAGCTGACGCCCGGACTGTATGGAGGGAGACAGTGGTGCTATCTCCCTCCATACAAGTCCTGCAACAGCAGGACGTAAAAACACTATGGGGCCGTCACTAAGGGGTTAATGGCCCCCAGTAGTAATAGTGACCTCCATAGTGGCCCCAGCATGCGTTCTACCTTGAAAGCTCTTGTGTCGCATTGAGCGATCGGGCGCACATGCACTAACTTCCTCTTGGACCAGAATGGTATCATGCTCACGTTCTTTCATCAGTTCGGTGCAAGCACTTTGGCGGTGGAGCGCATAACAACTTTGGTGGTGGAACGTATAACATCTCCAGAGGACACAGCTGGAGACGTCACTCGACAAGGAAAGCAGAATTTTTAGTTGAATCGGTCGGGGAGAGAGAAAAGCACACTTTTTGGGTGCTCACACTAAGGAGACACGACACCCTTCCTGAACCACATTGTAAGTGAAAGAATCCTACAGCACTTCACAGAAAAAATTCAAAACTCCAAATAGAGTGGAGAGGAAATATGCAAAGCCGAGAAAGGGTTAATGAACCAAAACCCAATGTGAAAGCATAAACAGGAAAGATCCACAGCATTCACAGCTGATATTAAATGAAAGTCCAACCTTTATTGTTCCACATTTTAAGAGGACCCTTCCTGAACCATGTCATTGGTCCCTCACAAACTAAGCCAGAAGCCTGCTGAACACTGATGAGGGCCAATCACCCTGGGCCAATCTTCCTTTTTTATAGAATTGCCTCACATCCCCTAGGACAGTGGTGGCGAACCTATGGCACGCGTGCCAGAGGCGGGCGCAGAGCCCTCCCTACTGGCACGCGCGGCCATCGGCCGCTAACCACTCGTGAATGCCGGCAGGGGCCGCGGCTCCCCTGCCGGCACTCACCCAGCTGCGCTGCTAGCAGTGCTGATCCCGGCACACTGTGACGTCCGTGTGCAGCCGGGATCCTCCTCCCCCGACGTCTTCTCGGTACTGGTGTACTATTTCGCCACCGGAAATAAGGAGTGGCGACATAATACACCAGTCAATCAACTGATTTACACCCCCAGCTTCTGATTGGCTGGGGTCAGGACTGTGGCAAGGCTAAGAGCGGCCGGCGAAGCTGAGAGCGGCGGCTGTGGCACAGGTAGCGCAGAGCCTGCCCATCGGCCCCGACATACAGGCCAGCGCCGACCCTGGGAGCTGCGGTGGCAGAGGCTGAGGCACAGGAGGAGAGCGCACCACAACTGTGAGTGTGGGAGGGGTGCGGTGTCACTAATACACTGAGGGCCGCTATGGGGTGTCACTATTACACTGGGGGCCGCTATGGGATGTCACTATTATTCTGGGGGCCGCTGAGGGATGTCACTATTACTCTGGGGGCCGCTGAGGGATGTCACTATTACTCTGGGGGCCGCTGAGGGATGTCACTATTACCGCTGGGGCCATTGTGGGATGTCACTATTACCGCTGGTGCCATTATGGGATGTCACTATTACCGCTGGGGCCATTGTGGGATGTCACTATTAACGCAGGGGCTGCTGTGGGATGTCACTATTACACAAGGGGGGGGGGCACTGTGGGATGTCACTATTACCGCTGGGGCTGCTGTGGGATGTCACTATTACCGATGGAGCTGCTGTCTATTTTGAAGAGGGCCTGTCCTTTTTAGGACGACCGGGGTAAAATCATACGTTCTGATAAGCCTCGCTCCCTGATGTGTTGGCACTTAAATAAGTGGGTTTTGGGTTGCAGTTTGGGCACTCGGCCTCTAAAAGGTTCGCCTTCACTGCCCTAGGAAATGTACTTTTTAAAACTCCCATGCCACATGCTAATGAGGGGTAAATAGTCTAGTAGGTGTGCCCAGACCATGATAGATGCCTGAAAAGGTCTGTATAACCAAGTCCCTCCACCTTTGATTGAAGTAGATGATGTTCCCTACATCATTCACAGGTAAGTGAAGATGCCGATGTCGCAGAAGTCAAACTTGGAATGGCTCATGGGCAGAGGAACTTGACCTGCTTTGGACTGACTCATCAGGACTTTTCCGCCAGTCACTTGCCACTGGGGTCTATTTCTCATTGGAGGATTTACAAATGACCTTTGGTCCCATGTGTGCAAAAATGCAAGATTACAATGCAGAAAGAGGTGGATTTACATCTGTCCTGTATAGATGGTGGGTGGGACCTTAGAATCATCTCATCAGGTGGAACCAAGGAACCCCAGTGGGACACTGTGAATACTCACCATAAACCGTGACATTGAATGAATGGACATCTGTTCTTCCATTTGTATCTGCAACCTCCACAGTATAAATCCCGCTGTCCTCTAGGGTCAGATTTATTATGGTCAGTGTATGTAAGTCATCAGATAGTTGTAGCCGACCCATGAACTGCGAGGGATATACATGATATGGTTTGTCAGAATTGTCCAGTATTGTAAGGCGTTCTCCATTCTTATCAAACTTCCAGGTAATTGTCCTCCATGTTCCCATCTTCCGTGAAGGAGAATAAGAAATGCTGACAGAGCTGTCTAGTAGAGCGGGCTGGTGGACCTGGGTGTTGGCTTCACCTCCTGCAGAGACAGAGAACGATACTGTTATATATGGTGATTGTAGTAGCTCCATAAATGGTCCTACAAAGCACTTTGCCCTATATGGCGGCATTTCTAAATTGTCTTGAGCAAGCAGAGGTTAACCGCTAGGTTAAACTGCCCTGCATAATAATAGTCTTCATGGCAATTGGCTATTCCTAATTGGTTGCCGTCAGGCTCGGCTTCAATTAGTCAGCTGCAGGATTGAGCCAAGCACCCTGATAGCCATGGAGTAACAGGAGCGAGGGCTTCTGCGATTGGTGTGCTCGTTACTGCACAACATCGTAGCCCGCGCGGGAGGTGAAGTACTACGGAGGATTCGTGGCGCGGATCCCTGGAGAGAAGCTGGAGAACTGAGGAGTAGAGATGAGCGAGTATACTCGCTAAAGGCAATTGCTTGAGCGAGCATTGCCCTTAGCGAGTACCTACACGCTTGAGACAGAAGGTTTGGGTGCCGGCGGCGGGCAGGGAGCTGGGGGGAGAGCGGGGAGGAACAGAGGGGAGATCTCTCTCTCCCTCTCTCCCCCCCCGCTCCCTTCTGCTGACAGCCGCTACTCACCGCTCCCCCACGCCGGCACCCGAACCTTCTGTCTCGAGCGGGCAGGTACTCGCTAAGGGCAATGCTCGCTCGAGCAATCGCCTTCAGCGAGTATTCTCGCTCATCTCTACTGAGGAGGGATAAGTACAGAAATCCTCCTTTCTGTTTAGTCACGGTCGCCACAGAGAGGTTTCCCTCAGACGCTGTCATGGTGTTCACCCCTTGTGTGTAGAAGGCCCAGAGCTGTACCTAAGGCCTCAATACAGGGCCTCGAGCGGCCTTCCGTTCAGCAGGGCCCCAAGTCACTGCAAATAACAGCCCCCCAAAACAAAGTGGAAAGACCTTGGCTTAGTAAGTGGAGCTTTACTTTTATTCCAGTGTGAGATCCCATGCACATTAATAAATGAGTTATAATTAGAGATTAGCGAGCACCAAAATGCTCGGGTGCTCGTTACTCGAGTCGAACTTTCAGTGATGCTCGAGAGTTCGTTTCGAGTAACAAACCCCATTGAAGTCAATGGGTGACTCGAGCATTTTTGTATATCGCCGATGCTCTTTAAGGTTTTCATTTGTGAAAATCTTAGCAAATCACCAAAGTCATGTAAAAAACACAGAAATGGATAGGGCAGGCGAGGAGCAACATGCAGGGCTGCATTTCGGGCTTCGAGGTCTCACTATTAAGCCACAATAGTGGCAAGAGTGAGACCCCTTCCCCCGCACTGTCAGCATAACGATCGTTCTCCTCTGCCACAGCTGAGAGCTGCCCCTGATTGGTCCCTGCGCTGAGCCAATCAGAGGCAGCACTCACTCACCCATTCATGAATTCATGAATGGGTGAGTGAGAGCTGCCTCTGACTGGTGAGGCTGTGACAAATCAGAGGCAGCTAATTCAGCAGGCGGAGATTTTAAATCCCCGGCTGCTGAATACTACTCACAGCAATTCAGGAGAACTGCCGGCTGGCCGTGGCTGAACTCCGTCTGCCGGGACAAGGTGAGTATATATTTTTTTTAATTTTTACACAGTTTTGGATGATTTTCAGGAAGGGCTTATATTTTTAAGCCCTTCCCGAAAATTCATCTTGAGATCGCCGGCAGCCCGTTGCTTTCAATGGAGCCGTCTGTATTGCCGGCTCCATTGAATTCAATGGTCAGTGCTCGTTTAATCGAGACGAGTACCGCGTGGTGTTCGTCTCGAGTAACGAGCATCTCGAGCACCCTAATACTCGAACGAGCATCAAGCTCGGACCAGTGTGCTCGGTCATCTCTAGTTATAATATATTATAATTATTACAAGTGAGACATGTGCTAGCCTCGCTTTAGATGTCTTTGTATATATACTTCTGTTTTTTAATTATTAAATTAGATGTCTTTCAATCACATCCAATGTGTGTGATATGTAAGCTTCTTCGATGCTCGAGCATGAACTAACTGAATTTGGAAAACTGAAAGCATACCAGGTAGCGATATTTACGCCAACAAATTTAACAGAAATACAGCTCCAGAACCAAGCTCAATACACAGATGCAATACCAAAACCAAGGTCATAAACATGAATACAGCACCAGAACCAAGCTAATGACATAAATGCAGCACCAGAGCCTAGGTCAGTACATAAATGCAGTAGAAGCAAGCTTAGTACATAGATACAGTCCCTGAATCAAACTAATAACATAAATACAGCACACGGAAACCATATTGGATAGATAGAAAACCAGAACCAAGCTCATAACATAAACAGAGTTGTAGAACTAGCCAGCTAAGTTGAGCGGGTGCCAGTGGACTGACATAGGAGCCTTGAAACATCAGAAGGTGGAGACAGAGCCAGGGGGAAGGAAATTAATGTAGCTAGGCAAGACGCTGGCGCATAGAGGAAGAATATTGCCTGGCCTGGCAGACCTAAGGAAGGGTGACACCCCCCCCCCCCCTCCTACAAGCTGGTAGCTGGTACCCTGTGTGACTGCATAGGTCATACGTAGCTAATGCTGGCAATGGTGAGAAAGACTGAATGTAAAAAATAATGCATCTTTTCGATGACAGCAAGTAAAGATCTTGCAATTGTAGAATTTTTATTTAAGTTAAGCTAAATCATGTAATCTGTTCACCCAAGTGACAAAGAGCAACCTACAGATGCCTGTAGTCTTAGCCTCTCGTTCTATCTGTGTATTGCTCTCGTTCTGTCTGTCTATCGATCTCGTTCTGTCTATTGCTTTCGTTCTGCCTGTCGCTCTCGTTCTGTCTGTCTATCGCTCTCGTTCTGTCTATCGCTCTCGTTCTGTCTATCGCTCTCGTTCTGTCTATCGCTCCTGTTCTGTCTATTGCTCCTGTTCTGTCTGTGTATCGCTCTCGTTCTGTCTGTCTATTGCTCTCGTTCTGTCTGTCTAACACTCTCGTTCTGTCTGTCGCTCTCTTTCTGTCTGTCGCTCTCATTCTCTCTATCGCTCTCGTTCTGCCTGTCTATCGCTCTTGTTCTGCCTGTCTATCGCTCTCGTTCTGCCTGTCTATCGCGCTCTCGTTCTGCCTGTCTATCGCGCTCTCGTTCTGCCTGTCTATCGCGCTCTCATTCTGCCTGTCTATCGCGCTCTCATTCTGCCTGTCTATCGCGCTCTCGTTCTGCCTGTCTATCGCTCTCATTCTGCCTATCGCTCTCGTTCTGCCTGTCTATCGCTCTCGTTCTGCCTGTCTATCGCTCTCGTTCTGCCTGTCTATCGCTCTCGTTCTGCCTATCGCTCTCATTCTGTCTGTTTCTCTGTCTCTCTATTGCTATCTATCTATCACTCTCTTTGTGGTCCTCTGTCTCTCTCTATAGCTCTCTTTCTCTCTATCATTTTCTCATTCTGTCTGTCTCTATATTGCTCTCTCTATCTGTATGTCTCTCTATCACTCTGTATGTCTCTCTATTGCTTTCTCTCTGTCTCTCTATCGATTTGTCTCTGTGTTTTTATTGCTCTCTCTCACTGTCTCTCTATCGCTCTCTCACTCGGTCTCTCTATTGCTCTCTCTGTGTCTGTCTCTCTATTGCTCTTTCTCTCACTGTCTCCCTCTATTGCTTTCTCTGTCTCTATCATTCTCTCACTCTGTCTCTATATTGCTCTCTCTCTCTCTCTCTCTGTCTCTCTATCGCTGTCTCTCTATCATTCTTACTTGGGCAGTGTAGGATGCAGCTTAGCAGTGCTTCACTCATTCCAGCACCTGAAGCACAGCAGCGCCGCCCATGGACTTAACATTGTAACTTGCAACCTGCCCGACAGTCCCTGAATGTATGACACTCATAATTGATGATTTTACGGCACCGGTGAGCGTGTGTGTCATCTAATGCAACATCATCAACCAAAGTTGCAGCAAAGGGGGCAAAGTGTGGGGCAAGAAAAAGCATGTAGACTTATTTATTAGATTTGCCTATTCTAGAAAATGTACAGCTGTGTTTTACTAATGCTGCTACAATGTATGAAGAGGAATGTGAAATAACATTACCAGGTGACCACCGACACCACACAGGATGCTGGCAGCAGTGGAAGTAGACACCTTGATATCATGTGGCTGCTGCTTGATGCCATTCGCTTTGGTTCTTTTGACCAGTTCCTGTCTGCATGTCTACATTTCAAGTAGCTGCGGCTTTACATCTTAAGCCTCTTCTGGCCACTTCTGCTTCAAGACTAAGGCCTCCCTCACACAGGCATTTTCTATAAACATAGCATTTTTCAACACTGCGTTTACTGCGGTTTTAGCAGCATCATCAGGCGTTTTGGCTGCGTTTTTAGCAGCAGCTGAAAACGCAGCAAAGGAAGCTGAAAAAAAAAGGAATACTCACCGAACAGGCACCGTCCTGGACCCTGCCACTATTCTCCGGAGCTCCAGGCACTTGTCAGCAAGAAATTGCTCTGATTCACTGTGCCGCAGCTCAGCCAATCAATGCACCAATCACAGCCATTCATTGAATGGCTCTGATTGGTTCATAGAGCGCTTGCTCTGATTTACTGAGCAAGTGCTCGATGAACCAATCAGAGCAATCTTTTGCTGGAGGCTGGGTAATCAAAACCCCGGTACCAGCTAGAGATGATCTGTCGCCATTGACAAGTGCCCGGGAGCCTGCCCAGGAGCCTATTTGTCTTTTATGATCCTACTCTGAAATAAAGAGATGTAAAGTGGTGGACGCTGCAAGTTGTCGAGATTGTAAACAGATATAGCTTGTGCTGTCATATATACTCACAGAAAAAGAAACCCTGGCTTGTTGTGATTTTGCCCGTGTCATCACTCATTACATATTGTGCTGAAAAGCACTGATGTAGTATCCCAGAGTAGGGACCCTCCAGCACTTTAATATCTGTGTCCTGTGGTGTGTCTATATATTTGTACCACTGGATGTGATAGACTGTGTGTGGTTATGTGTATTGGTTTTGTCTGGGTCTAGATTAGGTCATTGTCTGGTGTTTGTGTCATCCTAACCCGGTGTGTCTTGTCAGTCACCCTAAGTAGGTCTAGGATTCGTTCGGTAGATTACCCCTAACTTGGTATTGGTTGTGGGAGCAACTATAAAGAGCCAGAGTTTGGGGGAAAGAAGGAGAAGAAGGAAAAAGAAAGAAAGAGAAGAAAAACAAAAGGAGAGTTTAAGTGGAGCCTAAGCAAGCTGGGCTTAAGTCAAGGAATCCCCTCCCCAAGATAACTTGGCTCATCTTCCTGGACAGGGAAAAGGAATTGGTATGTGTGTTGTATGCTAACCAATAAAGTGTTAAAGTAAATGTTAACTGAAAGCCTGCAAAGTTGGAACTGTTATCGAACTCTGACAAGTGTGGAGTAAACTGTCTACCTTCGATTTACATTATCAAAGCTGGTGTGGACTCTTTATTTCATCCCGACCAGATCACTTCCACTCAAAGGTACTGGCATCATGAGAACATTTCAATTTCACCCATCACCATCACTGTTATCCCTATTGCCACTGTGTGCAGCCAGGGCAGGACGCGTCTAGACATTATGGAGACGGACAGCAGAGCCACCGTTGACAAACATCTTATTTCTTCACCATCTCCTCACAAAGATCAATGCTCGGCTGCCACAAGTCTTGGTGTCATGAACAGGATGACACCTTCGTGCCTTTCACGTCAAAGTGTACAGAAATGGACTTTCTTTGCCCCAAACTGTGGATTACAAATTGTGGATTGCAAATGGAACTTTTATTTGGACAATGGCTGCTAAAATGCTCTATGTGTTGTGAGGGGACTATGTGGTGTTACTTGGCAATTTGGCCATACAGGATGGCAGCGAAACGCAGGAAAATTTAAGCTGTCCCATAGTGTCACAAGATGGCACCTGCTCGTTGTCTTCGGCATCTGAGAAAAACCTGCAAAACTTTTGCACCAAAGAAAAGTCCGACAGTGGTGAGGAAAAAGTAGGGGGTTGTGACTCCCCCATTGAAGTAGATGGTGAGAGTTTCCTGAGACTGGTCCTGGGTGGAGTCTTCCAAGAGTGCCACAGGAGTGGTAAAAGGAGAGAAGGAGGCAGAGAGCGCGGAGTATGAGAGAATGGCTGGCAGAGGCTGTGAGACCAGAGTAAATGCCATCATGACTGCAAAAGGCGTGCCTGCCAGCTACCCACCACCAGAGCTCCACTGACTTATTGGTGATGAAAAAGAAGTGGTAGAGCTTCTGTCCACGGTGATGCCGGTGTTTGCCGGCCCAGTTGGGGAGGTCCCCACCAAGAAGGGAATGCATGCTGTTGCTTCTGCTGTCCCTGTTATGCCCCAGCTCTGGAGAAAGAAGCCTGTTGTGACCCAACTGCAGACAGAGGGACAAAAGGAGCTCCTGCCTTGGCATAAGCCTTCTTTGAGACCTCTGCAGCCTGCTAGTGTTCCATCTACGACTGGCATTGCAAGCATACCCCGCTGAGAGGTTGCTGGTTCGGCTCAGGTTCCAGTTGGACCTGCTGATGATCAGCCATTGGTGAGCAGGGGTTAGCAGACCCAGCCCTATCCCCAACTGACTCCAGTGCTACAACAGGCCCCATTTGAGATGGTTGCCCCCTTGTTGAGAGGCTCTAATATGTAGAAGCTGTCACCGGATCCCTGACCCCCACAGGACCTGTCCGCTCACAATATTCCCTATGGATCCTTATCCACCGGGACAACACCAAAGCATTAAAATATCCCTGAACACTTGTGGCCCTATGTGGTTGGGTATCCCAATTTTAATGTTTCTTTTGCTTTCAAACCCCATGAGGACGCTGTCCCTGAGGAAGAGGGAGGTGCAAGTCGTATAGACTTTTGTTTTCTCCGAGCCCTTTCTTGTGTTCTGCCATGGGAATCAGCTCCTTTGGCAGCAATGAGACTCCCATGGGTTTTTCTACTGATTCGGAGGAAGGAGAGCCAGAAGTCCCCTTGGACCATTCCAGTAGATGGGCTTATTAAGAAAGTTTGCCAATGACTATATCGACTTTTTACAGGTTTGGGAGATTTAGGTTCAGTGCTTTGTTATTTAACGGAAAAAGACTTTATGGACTCCCGTGTTGTGTGAGCTAGCCTTTCATCTGTTTATCTGGGAATGGAACACCATTTTCTTTTCGTTGGTTTCTCCAGGTAGTTCCTTTCACCAGCAAACATTATTTCTCACCAGTGCAGAGACATTGGTGCCATTTCATTCTGATCGGTATGCAGGAAACTATTTTCAGGACAATATTTGAGATGTTGGTGATAAATGCTATTTTATACACTTTCTTTATGTGATAATGCTTTGAAGGTAATGTTTCCTGAACAAGTAATGGCATATTAAAAATGTCCTAAGATGTTTATGATTATAAAGTTGTATGTAACTGATTTAAAGAAAATGTGCAGGAGGTGAAGTTTAATGATACCCTTATATGTGAAATGTATGTGATTAATGGTAAGAGTCCTTACAGGTGGTGTAGAGTAAAAGAGAGTGTACAGGAGGTATGTCAGTAGCTAGAAAAAGCTCCTACTATTTTTTATCCCAGTATCTGCTTGTGCACCTTTGCTAATATCTTCTACATGCACATCCCCATCTTATTTTTATTTATTTAGTTTCGTCTGCAAGCTCGTTGACTAGAAATACTGTCTTCCAAGTCAAAGGATGGGGGGAGTGAAGGTCATTCCACTTCTACCCATACCCTAGCAGGACACTCATTTCTTTTCATGTGTCAGTATCAGTGTGTTTCTTTATTTCAGGCTTTGGGGACAAGAATTATGTAAGGGCCCATAGCATATGCTGATGCATCCCGGATTCCGCCTGGCTCAGGAGTGATTTCAAAAAGCTACTGGCCAGTCCTAGAAATTTTGCACGCTGTTATAATTTTAATTCTGTGACTGGAAGTGGGAAGCTGAATGTCAAAGGCGACCAGAGGGGGTAGAGAGCTATGATTAAGCCGTGCCCTCACTAGTCTAGCGATTTATTATTTTCCCTCAACACTCCTTTATTGAATCTGAAAAGCCACTCTTTAGTGGAGTTGTTAGAGGACGTTTTATGGGTTAGTACACTGAAGGATTCTCATCTCACCACATGGAGGCCATTGATTGGGTTCTGCAGCAGATGCAAAGGAGTCACCATTGAGCAGCAGACCTGCGTCAGCCAACCAGCACATAAGCCACAGCAATTGTCATTCCCTCTACATCTCTCCCATGCTTTGCCTGAGACAGCCCCTGAAATTCTTTAGAAATGCCCCTTATAGGCAAATCTGTGTAAGTCCTAAATCTTCTCTGTTCCATTTGTGGAACAGTCTTGCATAACAAGGGACTGTCAGGCGACACAAGCTACCCTTTATATCACATAAGGGACTATGGGGATTGTTGGTGGAAAGCATCATGGTTTCCAAGAACAAAGTAATCTATTAAAACTTGTCATATAGGTGAGATGGTCTTTTATAGGGCTGTGTACAGCCCAGTGTATGACCTAAGGGGGTGTAGCATTAAAGAGATTCAAAGATCACCAATGAGAGAACCCTTGTGTCATGCTCCGCCCCTGAGGTCCTGTACTAAGCATAACACAATGTATCAGTTCAGCCTGGAGTGTTCTTTTAAATATGAGTTAAAGAACTATTATTTTGCAAGTCCATTGCCTCATTTGTGTAGGCTTTTTCTCTCCTGCATCATACAAAGTAAAGAACATAGAGATGAGTTCACCACTAACAAGCGGAAGAAAAATCTGAAAGCGGCATCTATATTGATAATCAGATGATATATGACGGTCAGTTACTCTCAGCAGGGGATACGAGGGCAGTGGGGGATGGGTAACACTGACATCTCTGAGAGATTAAAATAAATTAGTTTTTGGTATAACAGGGAATAAGTGATTTTAGTGCATTTTATGTAGATTTTCTCCCTTGTTCACGTTTTTTATTTATTTATATGGTATTTATGATTGAATTATGTTATGTGTATGATGTGTTTCACGCGATTTTCTATTATATTGTGATTATTCAATTGTATTTATTGATGTACAGTAATACCAAGTATTACGGTAGTGATGATGTAACATGGGACGCTCATTGGAAGCTTGAATTATTAGTGATGTTTTTTTATTCATATTTGCATGCTTACGTGCTTATGAATTAATTGTATTCATTTTTATGATGCAATTAAACTGCAAAATAAATACTTTCTATTATGATTAATGCAACCCAGAAGACAGCTCCTCTGCAGTTGCTCCCACGCAACAGATGCACAGGAAAAGGGAGAAGGTCCGGCGTAGGATAAAAACTCTTTCTCTTTATTAAAAAATCCAGACGGACATGGATGAACAAGAAGCATGTGCCGTCTTCCATGTTTCACACAAGCATGTTGCCCTTAATCATAGACACCAAGGCACATGTGGGTAACACTTAAAATTGGTTTTGTCGTAATTTAACCATTAACCCTTTCCAATCCACTGTCTGACGTCCGAAGACATTCTGATTGAAGGCTGCACAGCTCCGATGTCGGAAGACGTCCGGTAGGGTATTCTTACTGTATATTACTGGCCACTATGTTGTCGGGGCTTTTCCAGCATGTCCCATACTGCAGTACTGGCTCTAGCCAGCAGATGGTGCCATTGTATAACGGCAGAAAAAGAAAACCCCCTAGGAAACCCTGAATCCAAAATTGAATTGGAAAAGGTTAAAGTGCTTTTCCTTGTACTAATTTTGCAATATTTTGAATAAAACAAAGTAAAAGAAAAAACACTTTTCTTCAGTTTTCTTCAGATGAGGATGATATTTCAGTGGAACCTCAAGCATCTTTTACCTCTAATACTTTGTGCTTTCAAGAATTATCTGCTGTATCCAATTTACAACATCTTCAAAGTGAATCTGGTTCAAGTTACGCTACTAGTCATGCCACATATTTTCGTGTTGGCTATTCGGGTTTTTACCCAGATTCGGTTCCATCCACCTATCCTGGATTCTTTCCAGGAATATGTTAAAATTCAGCTTTATAAAATCACTCATGATCTGGGTTTTCATGATAATTCTATCTGTTGGCAAAAGAAAGGCACTTAGTGAACTTAAATCTATGCAGGACATCAAGCAGATAAAAGGGGCGCTGAGGTAGTTCTTGACACCACTATATAAAGACCTCAGAATCTCCATATGTTATCTGATGTGCTGACTTATTATGAGCTCCCATGGGACCCAACTGAAGAGTATTAGAAAGCTTTATTTCCCCTAATAGATGAAAATGTTGGTTTGGGTGTACTTACAGAAAAACAAGCTGATGTTCTCAAGGTGCAGCACCCAGTCATACCCATTTTTCACTCATTTACCAAGTTACATAAGGATGGTTTTCCTCCTCCCTTCCGGACAGTTGTGGTCGGCGTTGGGTCATTGAATGAACCCATTTTTTCATGGGTTGACAGTCTACTCCAACCCTTGATTCCCTCATTACCGGGATACATACAGTGTTTCATGTGTCTATAGTGGAGTGGTACATGAGGAGGGCTACAGACATCTTGTACATTGATCTTCTGCAGCGAGCACAGTCTTGTAAGAACTGGATTTTAAATTTAGATAATCTTGAAGAATATTGTGTAGTTATGTGCTCCTTCGAACGTTCTCAGTCTGGCATGTAAGTGTGAATACTTAAGACAGGAAGGCACATATCTTAAGAATGTTTATGAGAATGAGGTATACCGAACCTCCAAGCTTCAAACAAACCAAATGCGCAATGGTGGTCTTAATATGAGTCAACACCGTCTATAAAAAAGATCCCTCCCACTAGTCATTTTCCGCGGCATCTGCTCCATGACGTCACGTGTGCTGCATTGTCTAATGAGAATCTGAAGTTATCTGATATCCCCCTGCTGACTTGTTCCTTCCCTGGGTCTTACACTACAGGTCTGCTTCTTCTGTTTGGCACCTGAGTATTCGCACAAGCCCTCATACTATGGACAATGTATATTTTTTTAGAAGACTTCCCAAAGAGTAAACTGATCACAGGGTATCCGGGTGTCCCAATGCCAAAATCCACAGTGATCTGCTGTAATTTGTGGGGGTAACCAGCTGCAAGCATTCTTTTCTCCTGCAGCATCCCCGCAGGAGAAATTAAGTATTAAACCAGTGTAAGGAACATGGCCCTAATGGGTTACTGAGTAGCATCAGAAAGCTCAGGTAAGAGGTGCAATACTCTGCAGCGAACTGCTTGCGTGACAGAGAGAAGCAGTGGGATCGCAGACTCTGACTGTGAGAGGACTGCTTGGAGAGCACCTTGAGCACTGTGCGTGGTAACCAGAGACTGCCCACAACCTGGAGCCAAAAGTAGAGAGTGAAAATGCTACGTCCTGAACCCGATGGGGCATCTGAATAATGACAAAGACCAAGGGAAACATGGTAGTCATTCTGACTTTTGGTATTATTGTATCTTGCACCCTGTCACACCCCTAGATCCCAATTGGGCCAAGCCTTAAAGGTCCTAGCAGCATGTGCATTGCTTTTTGTCGGCCCTGCTGGCTTAGGGTGAGGGATCGTTTTCCACTTAGGCTTATTTTATGAGCTAAAAATGCTGGCAGGTTACAGCTGGAACATGCCAGCCTTTATAGTGTATAATCTAAGCCTAAGAAGAAAACTTACCCTCGCCCTAAGCCAGCAGGGCCGGCAAAAAGCAATGGAGATGCTGCACCTCTGACTGTCACCGCTCGGTCCTGTGCCGTTTCTCTGGGATGTGTCGTGGCCGCCTGGCGGATGAGGCCTCCGTCCCGGCCGCTGGCTGTGCGTTGCATCCCGGCTGCCTGCTCGCTGCAGCCCAGTGCCTCTCTGCTCTGTCACGCTCGGTCCCTTGCGCGCAGTTACTGCCCATGTGTCACCGCCGCAGATTCTGCTGTGCCGCGGCGCACTGGGATCCCTGCTGTGGTGCTGTAGTCTGCGGCTGGGTGGCTGTCACAGTGTCTACACCTGGCGCTGTGGAATCCCTGCTGCCAGCTGCAAAGTGAACATGACATCAGGGGGTGGGGGGCCGCCTTGGGACTGCTGCCGCCTGCGATTTGAAAATTACATCAGGGGGAGGGGGTCTGCTTGTGTCACGCCGCCGAGGAAGGGCCTTGCCGCTGGGGCTGCATGGCTGCAGCGGGGCCGCTGTATGCTGCTAAAAAAAAAACCTTCCTTTGTGGGCTACAGGCCAGCCAGCAGTGCAGCCAATCACATATCGGCGGGCGTCACCCCCTGTCAATCTTGGCTCCACCAGTACTTCCTGGTGGGGTCAAGATACAATAATACCCTGACCTTTGACTAGCCTGGGCCGGTGGTAGCTACAATTGCCACATTATGAACTGTAAGCGAGGCCGACCTCACTTCCGTAATTAAGCGTGCACACTGTGAGGGACACTATTGGATGATCCACAGGCCTGTTAAAGAACACACATACTGCATTGAAGAGATTGTACTGTTGACAGCATGTTTGTTGTAATCACTGTTGCAGTCGGACTGAGATAACATACAGAGGGCGGTGCACCCATTTGGAGAGACATTGGAGAGACATTCTCACGTGAGTTCAGACACAGTGTTTCCTGGAGACTGTATCATTAATTGTTAAACATCATCAAACACAAACTGTTCTTTATATTTCTGTTCAATGGGACTGGTCTGTTTACAACATTGTTGATACTGTTCTTATGACATTGTTATTATCTCATACTAAGTAGTATTAATGTTATGTCGGTCAGCTCATGGTTAATTTTGCCAGCACACCTTGTTCTGTCCAGACTAGCCAGGGTTAACAGCACCTGTGCAGGTTAATTACCCTGCTATGTGTCTGAGAAGTGTGCTGGTGATTGACAGGCCTATCTGCCTATCAGCTCCTCCCGCCTCCCTATAATAATCGGAGTGGCCGATTATTCTTCAGTGCTCGCTGAGTAGTCCAGCTGCTCTGACCTGCTGAGTGTCTGGCCCTGGTACTTTGTGCTATTCCCTGCGTGTGGTTGACTTCTGTCTAGCTCCTGTGGAGTTTTCCTTGGCTAGAGACAGCTCTGCCTTGGTCCAGTGGTTTCCCTCAGTGTGCTAGCTAGTCTGCCTCTGTTGGTATCCTGGTTCTGTCGGCTTGTTTGCTAGACTTCGCTATTGTCTGCCAGGTTTTTCTATCTGCCTCAGTTCTGCTTAGTATTGTTCATGTTGGTTATTTACATCTGCGTTTCCTGTCTGTACTAGTGGGTAGTAGTCTCTTGCATAGGTACTGCGGTCCCTGCCTGTCCCCCCTAGGTAGCGTAGGGTCAAAGTTGGCGGCCTGGACGTGTCCACCATCAGGGCTATCTCCAGGACGGGGCAGTGGCTGGGTGTAGATCAGGGAGCCCTGCGCCGTGCGTTCCTATGCACCCCACTTAGTACCGTAACAATTAATTGTAAGATTTAGTTGATCATTTTAAAAGTAAAAGATTAGAGGGGTTGTATCAAGATTGCAAGTTATACCCTCTCGATAAGATAGGGATAACTTGCTGATCGGTAAGGGTCTCGCTGTTTACTCAGGCGCTGCATCGTATCCTGAATCTTTGTTGTGACATTATCTACCAGTGACATCAGTCTCACTGAAATTGAGGCCTCATGTCCACGGCACACACGGATTCTGAGTGTGGAATCCCGCACACAATCTGCCTGCGGCCATGGACTTTTTTCTTATCTGTCCGAATGTGGTGGAGGTCTCCTGCGTCCCGGCCGGATCTTATTTCTTCTGCACAGCGGATGCACCCTGCATTTTTTTCTAAATCCCTGCTTTCCGTCCACAGTGTCAGGCTTCAATGGAAGCCGTCCGCGCGGGAATCCGCAGAAAATGAAGCAATCCGCATGCGGGGAAAAAGTGATATCTGCATGCTTTTAATTGTTTTGCGGACACTACTGCATCCCTATGGGTGGCTTGATTTGCGGCTCTCCCATGCGGGTTCTGCAATTCAAATCCGCCCGTGGACTTTGGGCCTAACTGATTGTGGAAATGAATTTAAATATACAGTAAATGTCATACACAAAAGGAGAACTATCTCATATGACGGGAAGATGAACTCTTGTATAAGAATTACAGCTGTTTTTGTTATATTGTTAGCCATTCACGACCCTCAGTAACCCTAAGGGCGAGCTCCCTCCATGTTTTTCGGTTTTGCCCTGCTTCTTTCAGTTGTGTGATATCCATCCCAGGATCAGCTCTGACTGTATCAGCCATCGTGTTCTTTGGCGACTGAGTCTTCTTTTGCCACTGATCAGTCCAAGCATTATAGATTTTTCTAGCGACTCCAATTCGCATTAGAAAAATCTAATATATTTGAGCCTGAGCCCGGCCATCGTGTCCTCCAGGGGTATATCAGGTGATGATTTAGGACTTTTCTGTTTGTTAGAGCATTGTACAGTTATTGATCCTTATAATACATATGGGGGAAAAACCATTCACGCCTTGTTGATACAGCAACCTATGATAACTCCAGGCTTATAATGGAGAAGTCTTACAGTGGGATTCATAATACACAAGTTCCGTTTATATGGTGTGAGATACGAATACAGGAAGTGAGAGAGAACCATATCTTCAGATATAGCAACGATGGCCATAAATCTTTGACCAGTAGGAACTGGCCATCAGGATTTCATCAATTTTTGGTCATAGTTTGTGGTATATATGGCTTCATGTACTTGTCCTAAAAACTATGTGGGTAAGACAGTAACACGTAGACACATCCTTGCGCATATAGGTAATGTTACGTCATATCTGTCCATCATATAAGTTCCAGTTAGGGTGCTCAGATAAAAAGTTTTCCGAATTTACCAGACCACTTTGCATGCACTATGTCATGAAAAGCACATTTCTGATTTAAGAAATAGGAAGTTTCTGATTTAAGAAATAGGAAAAAGTTCAATTCTGGTCAAGATGTGATCAAAATAGCAACCCCACACTGACTCAGCAGTCAAAAACAAGAAATTATCAATCCTATGGTTGGGTTCACACGGGGTGGAATTGCCACGGAATTTCTGTGCGGAAATTCCGTGGCAATTCCGCCCGCGGCTCCTAATCCCGGGATTAGCCAGCAAAGTGGACGAGACGTTGCAAAAATCTTATCCACACGCTGCGGCCAATCCGTTCTGGCCAAGCCGCATGAAAACGGACATGCGTCGTGGAATTCAATTCCGCTGCATGTCAATTCTTTTCTCGTTTCCGCAGCTGCCTCTCTCCTCTCTATGGGGAGATAAAGCCGCAGCGGAATGCCAATGGTGAAACCGCTCCAAAACCCACGGCCGAAGGCTGTGGGTTTTTATGCTGCGCTTATACCGTGGAAATCTCATGGTTTTTCGATGCAGTAATTCTGCAAAAATTCTGCTGACCCCAGCCTATATCTGTATGTAAACAGTCAGGTGATAACTAATCTCCATGCACAAACTTGGTGGGACACTAAAGTAACACTTCCTACTGAAAGCGCCACGCAATGTATGTCTTATATGATATACCAGCTTGTTACCCGCGACTTCGTCCGCGTGGAAATTGTATTTTTTAATCTAATCTGTTTAGCTGTATATTGAAACGTAAAAAGATGAAATAGTGAAAGGAATGTGAGTGCAATCTGTTGTCAGCCCAGATCTGCGGACCTGAGATGCTTTAATGTATCTCTAGCTCTGAGAGGCGCGTGACGGTCAGCATCTGGGGTCCGGCGGGCCTGAGATGCTCTGGGGTCTCTGCTGCTCTGAGTGCAGCTTGCCTCCCAACTTGTTGATGCTTTCTTGCCTCTGCGTGGTCAGCAGATTCTTGGATTCTAGTAATTTTCGCAGCTCGACCTCTGCTAGAAATACGCGCTAGTCCTGACTTGCGAGGCATATTAAAAAAAAAAGACTAAATGGAAAGGAAATACGATTATCAAAAGGAAACCATTTCTTACACAGCTAAAATGAAAGCTGCGTTGTGGTTGGTTGTTATATATTATACCGCTGAGATAACATGAAAGCTGCGTTGTGGTTGGTTGTTATATATTATACCGCTGAGGTAACATGAAAGCTGCGCTGTGATTGGTTGATATTTCTTATACTGCAGTGTCCCGTAGGTTGACGCCACCATTCCGGCACCTGCCGACATGAACATTGACGGAGAATAAATGAGCCGCAGACAGTAATAAAGTACCTCAGGTCCCTGGGAACTGTCAGGGCCTGGAACAACTTTACTTGATAAACTCCAAACAATACAAGGCAAGACAGTCAATATTCCAAGTGCACGTATTAATACAGACTTGAGTATGAGTACCTCCACACGGTGATCCAGACTTCAGAACACCCGTGCGTGAACAATAGACTTAAGGGCTCCCACACACTTGCGTTTTTTTTAACGCTGTGTTTTTTTAATCCGATTGTCAATGGGACTTTCTAATGTTAAAAATGCAACACAAGGGGGTGGAGCCTGACCGCGGAGAGAGATGGCTGCTTGAACTGAAAGCTCCGTCACTGAGACACAAATACAGACACCCAGCAGCAGCATCCCAGCCCGAAAATGGGGAAATTAAGTAGGGAGAAGGGAGGTGAACACCTGGGGACACCCATGCTAGCTCGGGGACAATCTGATCTACAGAAATACCTTAAAGAACGGAGCACCTGTTCCCCCCCGTGCTCAAGGCAAGATGGCGCCAGCGGCTCTGTCTGCAGCAGAAAAAGAGAGGGAGGGTTAGTCCTCTTCGGAGGGGAAGATGGGGAACAAATTTCAAAAGGCTTTATGAAAGACCTCCTCTCAAGCCATGAGACCAGTGCTTGCTGATTTAGCAGAAATCAAGCAAGACATCAGACATAGGGGGAGAAGGGTGGAGGACCTGAAAGGGTCATCCGCGGCCATTACTGCACACGCACTAGAGATGGCACAGGCTATTAAAGAACAGCACCTGCAGTTAAACAGGACTCTCCTCATGCAAGGGGATTTAGAGAACCGTAACCGCAGGAGCAACATTCGTATTAAAGGGGTCCCGGAGTCTTGGGCAGCAGAGGCCCTACCCAAGGTTATAATGGAAATCTTTGCTTCTCTTGTGGGGGCAGACAGGGCAGCTTTCATGTCAATCGAATAGGTTCACAGGGCCTTAAGACCACAGCCCTGTATTTCTGATCCGCTGAGAGACATTATATGCATGCTACTAGCCTTCCCGGATGCAGTAGCCATTTTAGAAGCTGCCAGAAATCGCAGAGATCTCCAATACTCAGGGGCCCCAATTCAGCTCTACCAGGAACAGAACTCTCACCTACTGGCCCCTGAGGCTAGTCGTTACAATTCCCATATAGCTGGAGTGTCTGTCGGTGTCGTTCCGATCAGGAATAGAAAGTTTAAAGGGGTTGTCCCGCGAAAGCAAGTGGGGGTATACACTTCTGTATGGCCATATTAATGCACTTTGTAATGTACATCGTGCATTAATTATGAGCCATACAGAAGTTATTCACTTACCTGTTCCGTTGCTAGCGTCCTCGTATCCATGGTGCGTCTAATTTCAGCGTCTAATCGCCCGATTAGACGCGCTTGCGCAGTCCGGTCTTCTCCCTGGTGAATGGGGCCGCTCGTGCCGGAGAGCTGGTCCTCGTAGCTCTGCCCCGTCACGTGTGCCGATTCCAGCCAATCAGGAGGCTGGAATCGGCAATGGACCGCACAGAGCCCACGGTGCATCGTGGGTGAAGATCCCGGCGGCCATCTTGCTAAGGTAAGGAAGAAGTCGCCGTAGCGCGGGGATTCGGGTAAGTACTAAACGTTTGTTTTTTTTAACACATGCATTGGGTTTGTCTCGCGCCGAACGGGGGGCCTATTGAAAAAAAAAAAAAAAGCATTTCGGCGCGGGACAACCCCTTTAATCTTTAAGTACTAGTTGTTTAATTTGTGCCTCTATTTTTTCAGACGTTCTCAGTACTAGATATTGCGCTCGTCTGTCATCACCCTCAATAAGAGGGACATTATCTCAATATTGTTAACTGATTACTAATTTTCAACAGCTCTTAATTAAGTTTCCCATCCCCTTTTCCCTTCTCCTATTTCCCTGCCTGTACTAGTCTATCCCTTCCCTTTATTTTCTCACCCTATCGCTGGATTCTTTGTATATTCCACCTGAGATAACCTCCCCCTGCTCTCAGGGACCAGCGGAATCTTAGAGAATATACTGACCTCTACAGTATAAATTAAGCGGTGTATAATCTGCATATTAATCCTATCTTGTACCCACCAATAGGGACTAGACCTTGCTGGCGGTTGACCATCTCAGTCTCTCTGAAATGTCCACAGACGCTATCCGATTCACATCTTTTAATGTCCGGGGCCTTAACTCTCCACAGAAGAGGTATAATGTTCTCCAACTTGTGAAAAGGTATGATACCAAAATTTTACTCCTCCAAGAGACACACTACAAGGGAATAGATGTCTAACCCTCCTAGGGAAATTATTCACACAGTTTTCATAACGCCCATCCCTCGTCCGCTTCCAGGGGAGTGTCCATTTTATTTCACAGATCCATCAACTTCATTCCCATAGCTGAATACTCTGATAGGACGGAGAGAGCTCTTTTCGTAAAAGGCACAATTAACAATGCCAATCTAACCATTGCCAACCTATACGCTCCAAATACCAACCAAATTAATTGGCTAATTAAACAGATCAAAATCCTTAAGAAATTTGCTGTAGGTCCTATTGTGGTGGGGGGAGATTGAAACATAACCCTAAACCCCTTGATGGATTCCTCGAGAGGCAGGTCCCAGGTCTCCCAGGGGCGCTTGAGCAGATTAATTAGAGTTCTCCGAGATATGGACATAGTGGATGTTTGGCGCTTACTGAACCCATCAACAAGGGATTACACTCATCTTTCTCACCCACATTCATCATATCAGAGGCTTGACTATATATTTGTTTCCCCGACCATTCTAATAAACGTGGAAGGGGCTGAGATAGATAAAATTACAATCTCAGACCACACCCCCATACACGCATATATCAGAATTGGCAGAGAGACCCCCAGAGAATGGAGGTGGCATCTCAATGACTCCCTACTAGACTCCCAAATTGAAAGATATAAACTCACAGAACAGATAGAGGAATATTTCAAACTAAACTGCAAAAACGGGACCGAGTTCCCTATAATTTGGGAAGCTCATAAGGCCTATATGGGGGGCCTACTTATCTCACTAGGATCCAGAACTAAAAAACGGCAACAGCAGGATATAGATAGACTCCTATCACAGATAGCGAAATTAGAACAAGCTTCTAAACTATCTAATGCAAACGCTTCCCTGGAAGAATTGACTGCTAGGAGACGAGAGCTTAAACGACTCCTAGAGTCTAGAATTAATAAGAAACATATCTTTGTGAAACAAACAGTCTTCATTCAAGGGAACAAAGGGAGTCAATTTATGTCTGCGCTACTCAAAAAATCCCGCACAAACAATTTCATAAACTCTATTAAAGACCAATCCAGGAAATCAGTCTCCTCTTCCCAGAAAATAGCTAGCGCCTTTCAATGCTTCTATACACAACTCTACAACTTAAATGATCATTCTGGAACGGAGGAAGGACGTTCCTCGAACAAGAAAATAGACCTCTTTTTGAACAATCTAAATCTCCCGAAACTAGGAGAGGTGGACATACAATCTCTATTAACCCCGGTGACGGAGCAGGAGGTTGAAGACCTGATTGACTCGAGTCCATGTCGTAAAAGTCCGGGACCTGACGGGTTCTCCTCTGCCTATTATAAAACTTTTAAAACAGTATTAGTCCCTAGATTGAAGGAATTTTTTAATGCTCTATTACAAGGGGCCAATCTAACCAAACAGTCAGAAAAAGCCCACATCACCCTTATCCACAAAGATAATAAGTACCCAGAACTATGCGCCAACTACAGACCAATATCGCTGATCAATCTCGATATCAAATTATGGGCCAAATTACTCGCAAAGAGAATGGAAGATTACGTCCCCACCCTGATCAATAGCGAGCAAACAGGATTTATTAAAGGAAGGGAGGGTAAGGATAACTGCCATAGACTACTGCATGCTACAAAATTGGCACAAATACATACGATACCAATGGTCCTGATAGGAACAGACGCAGAAAAAGCGCTTGATCGCATCAGTTGGCAATACACGAAAAGGGTCATAAGCCGCTTTAATTTCCCTATACCATTTATCTCCGTAATCTTTTCCCTCTATAATAACCCATATGCGAGGCTGAGGATTAATAATATCTTATCTCCCACTTTCGATATCAGAGATGGAACCCATCAGGGCTGTCCCCTCTCCCCAACCCTCTTTGTATTGCCACTGGAGCCTCTTCTTCAGGGGGTGAGACAGCACCTCGAAATAAAGGGGATTACTTTCGGCCCCCACTCACTTACCTTAGCTGCGTTCGTGGATGACATCATGTTTGTGGTCACGGAACCAGAAAAGGGGATGCCAAACTTGATAGATTATCTGGATGTGTTCGGGGCCTTCTTGGGTCCAAAGTCAACTTCAGCAAATCAACAATTCTAAATGTCTCCGTACCTAACGTCTGTAGCAAGGTTTTGAAATCTTTAACTCCCTTCTCATGGTCGGAGGGGTCAATAGACTACCTGGGTGTGAAGATCACAAGGAGGGCAGAAGATCTTTATGCCATTAACTTTCAACCGCTCCTCCCTTATATAAGGGGCCTGCTGCGTACCTATGACCTCCCATATATTTCTTGGTTTGATAGAAAGAATATTTTAAACTCTTATGTCTTGCCAACCATACTGTACAAGCTTTGCATGCTTCCGATCTTCATTCTTTAACACGCTACGGTCGATGTTCTTTAAATACATATGGAGGCAGAAGAGACCCCGACTGGCACATAGCCTACTGATCAAGAGGAGATGGGAGGGAGGAATGGATATGCAGTGCACCCATAGTGTCTATCGGGCAACACAACTTAGTTATTGGATGGAACTAGTGAACCCAACAAGGGACCCTCTTCTTCAACAACTCACTTTAAAAGCAGGGGGAGAAACACTAATGGACTTCATATAGCTCAAACAAATTCAATTAACTGATACGAGGCCCCTGCGAGACCTGGGATAAAATGAGGAACCGTCTAGCTCCAGATCCTTCTCCTGAGGCCCCGGTGAGTGCCTTATGTAAGCTAATGGGTACAAATACAGATCCCATAGTTAGGAGTATCTGGGCAAAATTCACGGGTCTAAAATTGAGGGACATCCAGACACTAGCACATAAGAAAATGGGCGAGATCTTACAGACATTACGACCCGAGGTGTCCTTATCCTTTCTACAGAAGACCCATACCACCAGGGTCCTGGACTCCTTCCTCACAACATATAAATCCACTAGACCAAACACCCCATTTGAAAAATTATTACTCGAGGAGACCCCCAAAAGCAAACTGATAGCACAACTTTACAGAAAATTTGTGTCCCCCCCCCCCCCCCCCCCCACACACACACACTCTCTAAACCAGAGTTTCTTAGCTCCTGGGAGAGTAAGCTGGGCATTTCTCTCTCTTCGACAGATACAAGACTCATTCTTCAAGCAGCATTTGGCCTGTCCCCTTGCGTTACGACTCAAGAAAGCCACTATAAATTATTAGTAAGGTGGTGTAAAACCCCACAATGGCTTTACGCATATAAATTGACCCTCCATGATAAATGCTGGAGATGCGACTCAGCAGTCGGATCATACCGACACATCAGGTGGGAGTGCCCAGTCCTCTCTACCTTCTGGAAGGAAGTGAAAAAAATACTAAAGAGTATAAAACCAGACTTTACTCTAACAGCAGAAATTTTTTTTCGATGGAGACCCTCTGAGGATTTCCACCCACTTAAAGATAAACTGGTAGCCTCCCTAATAGACATGGCCACGGCGTTAATTCCTATTATGTGGCTTCAAAAAACCCCTCCCTCTGTCTCACAATGGAAGGAAAAAGTGGATCTATTATACAATATAGAGGAATTGACCAGCTGGAAAATGGGTGGACATGATGGATTTGTGCAGAGGTGGACCCCCTGGAAGCGGATAGCCTAAAACCCACCCCTGTAGGGCCTGGGTTCTTGGTTAACTATAAAATCCTACAGGTGAAGCGTTAGAGGTGAGCTAATTAATCAGTTGGATTGCATCGGAAGAGGCCATTCAGACTTGGAACGGTTCTCTGTTTCTGGGGAGAGGACCGGTCCCCGGACACAAACATGGACAGGTCGAGGTATCTCAGATCCAAAAAAGGAGACCTAGAGACTGAGACGACAACAGAAGGTGCAAGCCTCTTTCCCTTTCCCTTCTACTTTTACTGTATTTTTAGTTAATGCCTTCAAGTTTGGTGTGCTCTCTGATAAACAAGGTTAATAGTATACAGAAAGCGTGTGGTAAGCGGACAGCGATATTGTTTGTACGGCTTTCTTTATTACCTCAACATATTATTGGATATGACTGTATTGCCTTTATGGGGCACCCACTATTTTGTTGTATTGTACGCTTGTAACATGAAAAACCCTAATAAAAATCTGATTGTTTAAAAAAAAAAAAAAAAAAAAAAAAGTGCAGTTCGGCTGTAAAAAATGCTTTACAGCCGAACTGATGGCCCATTCACACAATGAGCAGGAGGGGCCCACTGACTTCTATCGGAAAGTGTTCTCGACATGCTCTGTGACATGTGCAGGAGGGTGTGTGTCATGGTCTGTTGGCCGTGATGGGGTCGTGGCATGGTGGTCTCGATGTGTAGATGGACTGGCTACATTGTTCTAGTCTGTCTGACAGGTTGATGTTTTTGTGGCTTTTTATTTCTTTTCGTGTTACTTTGGTCCTTTATTTGTATCCGGTTTTTCTCCTCTCATTGAATTTGTTCTCTTGTTATATGTGGATTTATCTCTGGTGTTTGTTGAACTCTGACTGTCCAATTGCATTGCCTCAGTAATTTTTTAAGACTGCTTCTGGGTCTGGCCGTTGCTGACTATCTTCTTAGTCATTGTGGAACGTGTTTGTGGTGGTGAGACTTCTGCTGTAAAGCTACGTGGTGCTTTTGTTTGCTCATTATTGTTTTCCTTCTCTTAGTTGCTAGAGCTAGTGGCTGGGGCTTGAGATGTGGGGCCGTATTTATCAAGGCAATGACCACTGCAGGGCAGTTCTTGTCCTAGTGGTCAGGGTGAGGTTGTCCCTTTTTTTTTTCATTTTAATTATATGATAGTTTACTCTGCACCGCAGTCTGCTTCCTGTGTGAACAAAACCTTTAGAACATTCAGTTTTTATTGTAAGTATGTTTTTCAATATAATTATAAAACTTAATTGTAAAACTTGCGTTTTTGGTGCGTTGCATTTTTAACATTAGAAAGTCCCATTGACAATCGCATTTAAAAAAACGCAGCGTTCAAAAACCGCAAGAATGTGGGAGCCCTAAGAGTACCTTCCCCCGTTGACCCCAGACTTCAGGACGTTCGGGTGAGATAGACAAATGGGTGTACCTCTATGCGGTGATCCACTAGCTCCGGACGGCCGCGTAGGAAAATATGACATAGATAGTACCTCTGCACTGGGCCTTGAACTGCACTCATTCATGCTTGCTCTCGCTCTGCTTCGATGGGGCTCACTCCTTCCTCATCATGTATACATCCATGCTTGGAAAATCTCTCCTCCTCTTCCATGCTTCACTACATAAGGGTTAAAGGTGCCCCCATGTAGCTGGACCTCCTGACCAGGACTCTAGAAGACATGGATCAACCTTCCCGCTCTTAAACACTCACTTTTATAACCTCTCTCATACCATGTGACAGGACATAAATTGATACATTTACAGACAGTCTCCAGGCTTTGCAAACACTTAACCCATCACTTGCTGCAGCTGTGCAATACACATAACAGAATGACAAGACAGTTTTGCACAGACCATCTACATAAGACATACATGTATGACAATATGGCAGCCTGCAGTTGTCCGGGTCGGATCCCGTTGCGAGAATTCTCACAGCGGGATGTGGACCTGTGCCTCTGCATAGCCCTGCGGCTCACCACCTCCCGGTGTCTTCACTCTGCGCTATGTGCCGGCAGTCGCCCAGCCGGCACATGCGCAGAGCGAGCCGTCCCGTCACCAGTGACATTTCTGTGCGGGTCTCTGCACAGAAATAGAAAATGCTGTGATTTGTTTACCGCGCGTGTTTTCACGCGGACAATTTGCGGCCGTCTGCATAGAATTGCATTATCTAATGCAATCCTATGGCAGCGGGCACAGGCGGAAATTCTGTGGGAAATCCCATTACGGAATATCCGCCCGTGTGCAGGGGGCCTTTGGAAGGGGCCAGGAAAGCATGTACTGGGCCACTACAATAACGCTGAGGTAAAATGAAAGCTGCGCTGTGATTGGTTGTTATGGGCAACACAAATTTCCCTTAAAATCTAAATTCATATTAATGTGTCTTTGGTTTAAGTTTTAATCCCAGGCACCACAGGGTATCTCTGTTAGCTTAACCCTTTCCAATCCATTTATTTTTTTCTCATCCATTCTCCCCAGCTTCAAATAATTGGAGCTGGGGAGAATGGATGAGGAAAAATAAATTCTCCCTTCACTCTCCTGATCTGACACAGGTCAGGAGGGTGTCAGCAGTCACATCACCATTGGGGGAATGCGGAAGTAATACTTCCACATTCTCCCTTCAGACTCCTGACTCGGCGATCATCTGATAGCTGAGGTCAGGTGACAACCGGCGGTCAGATGATCGCCGGGTGGAATCTCTGTGCATTACATAGCGCTAATTGAGCGCTATGTAATGTGTAAAGGAGACGGCAGAAAGAGTTGAAAACCCTTTCTGCCTTCTCCTTGGGGGGTCCTTAATGAGGGCCAGTGCAGGAGTGCATCTGCACCCCATGAGTCTGATGATCTGCAGTGTCGGGCCTGTCCCGACATCGGAGCTGTGGAGGAAAATGATGATGTCGGGGTGGGCCCTACATTGGATTGGAAAGGGTTAATAATCGCATATGTGCAGCAACGACGTCTGCCATCAAGTGTCTGCCCGTTTGGGGACGCCTAGCTTATGATCTGCACCCCCTTCTCCTCCACTTGGTTGCACTTAATAATCGCATACGTGCAGCTACGACATCAGCTCTGACTTGTCTGCCCATTTGTGTAGGCCTACCTTATGATGTACTTCCCCTTCCCCTCCTCTTGCCGCACAGCAAAGGTGCGCCTGCGCATCACCAAATAAATCTGTTTTATCCTGTTCCCTAGAGAACTTTATACATTTTTGGGATAAAACATAGCCTATGTCCTTCCTCAGAATACAAGCCGTCTCGCTGCCAAAGTTCATCAAAATCGCTTTAGCCGTAAAAATGTAACAGACAGACGGACGGAGTTACTTTCACGTTTATAATATTAGTATGGATAGAGGGGACCCCTTCTTCACAAATTATATAATTCTATCCACCACTAGGGGGAGCTAACTACATGTAGAATTATACAGGCAATATGAAGCTGTATGCAGTGAGCTCCCCCTAAGTGTGGCTAAAGGTATGACAGCTGTGACAATTGGGGGAAACAAATCTGTGCCAGACCCCTTTCCCTCCAAGAGTCTCCTAGCAGTTGTGTGTCTGACCTCTATTGTAGCTTCACCACAGATAGACAAATGTTCTTGTTCCATTTATTTTACCTGATCTATCAGATATGTTTACCATATTGATGAGGTTGTTCACTTAGGGGTAAGTCGTAATCATACAGCTCCGTTGGTGCAATAGTTGGTAATAATATATAGCATCCATCATCTCAGCTGTGAGACATAGCTGACAATCAGTGTGCTCCCTAGAATAACACCCAACATGTGCCACACATGTATGGCACACATAAGGAAGGGGTTAAACACCATATGTCTCTGAGGGGTCCAGGAGGGCACCATATCTGTCAATACTGCACCCCAAAATCCACACTTCATGGTCAGGGCTATGAAGAGACATTAGTGCATGATGCAGCTGCATTCCTGGGTATAGTGATTGGACTCTACTGTTTGAACCCTTTATTGCAATGTTATTAGTTTGTTGCATGGTACAGTATAAGGGGGGCATCAATAGATGGTACGGTGTGGGGCACCGATCAACCTCAGGCCAGAGTTGAACACGTATTTTTTAGATGGGCACGGACTATCTCCGGTCTTCGCTTATAGTAAAAGCAGGCAGGAAAATGTTTGCATATATGCAAATACTCCTCCAGCACCACAACGACTCACGGAGTTCAGGTCTGTATGCTATATAACACATTTGCCTGCAGGGTCAGCATGTACTTGGCTTTCATGAATAGACTGATGTAAGCTAGCAGTATTAAATTAACTCTATCTGTGATCACAATGGCGTAGATCTACCCCTTTGGGCGGATTCAGACAAGCCTGCTTTGTCCCCTTATATAGCTGTAATATCAGAGCCATATAATGGGACAAACCCAAACCCCTGATCTCTATGGGATTTCAAAGGTTTCGTTTTCACCATCTCTTTTCCCAGGCATGACTTGTACGGCTGGGCTAAGTTGAACTATGTGCAGGGAAGATCTGGCCTCTTTTTTTCAAACTCCTGTGCTGTGGCGTGAGGTTTAAACTGACGGTGAGGGTAAAGAAATTTCCCTCATTCAGGTGCAGCTATGCTCCGTACTGCCACGCGCAGTTGTGCCTGAACGCTGCTGCCTGCAGACACTCATTATTGTACAGCTCTCCACTGTGCTTCACTGCTGCCTGCAGACACTCCTTATTGTACAGCTCTCCACCATGCTTCACTGCTGCCTGCAGACACTTATTATTGTACAGCTCTCCACCATGCTTCACTGCTGCCTGCAGACACTTATTATTGTACTGCTCTCAACCATGCTTCACTGCTGCCTGCAGACACTCATTATTGTACTGCTCTCCACCATGCTTCACTGCTGCCTGCAGACACTCATTATTGTACCGCTCTCCACCATGCTTCACTGCTGCCTGCAGACACTTATTATTGTACTGCTCTCAACCATGCTTCACTGCTGCCTGCAGACACTCATTATTGTACCGCTCTCCACTGGACTTCACTGCTGCCTGCAGACACTCATTATTGTACTGCTCTCAACCATGCTTCACTGCTGCCTGCAGACACTCATTATTGTACCGCTCTCCACCATGCTTGACTGCTGCCTGCATACACTCATTATTGTACAGCTCTCCACCATGCTTCACTGCTGCCTGCAGACACTCATTATTGTACCGCTCTCCACCATGCTTGACTGCTGCCTGCATACACTCATTATTGTACTGCTCTCAACCATGCTTCACTGCTGCCTGCAGACACTCATTATTGTACCGCTCTCCACTGGGCTTCACTGCTGCCTGCAGACACTCATTATTGTACCACTCTCCACCATGTTTGACTGCTGCCTGCAGACACTCATTATTGTACCGCTCTCCACCATGCTTCACTTCTGCCTGCAGACACTCATTATTGTACTGCTCTCCACCATGCTTCTCTGCTCAGTCCGGAGCACCAGCTGCTGGTTTTCTGCATCTCTGTTTCTGTTTCTGTGCATAGTTGAGTTGCTGGGCCTTGTTTCTATGTGGCAGGTAAGGATTTCTGGACCCCTTTCTTCTATGTAGACCAGTTCTGGCCAGACTTCTCCGAACAGTAGAAGTGTATACTTGGATCCCACTGGTTTCTGCCAGTTCTGAGCTGATGGCATTGCTGGACATCTTCCAATTTTGAAGCAAATTAAGCATGACATGTTTTTCATCGGTTGCACTTAGTTTCCTTAGCCGACCTCTGCGTTTACAGTCCTCAACATTGTTTTTTTCTTCATGCTTCTCAAAGAAGGGCTTGAACAGCACATCTTAAAATCCCAGTCTGCTTTCAAATTATTACCTGGGAGAGACCTTGCTGATGGAGTATTGCTGTCTTGTTGCTGTTCTCAGTCTTGCCATGGTGCATGACCTATGACATGAAGCTGTCTTCCACAACCTCCCTTTTGATCCTCACCCAGTTCTAAGCCTCCTACACAGTTTCTATTTTACTTAATAGGTGTGTTTCAGCCTGCATATTAAAATGATGAGCATTATTACCCGTCATCCTACAAAATCCCGGACTTTGTACAACTATTAACACTTCTACTTTTGAAACTATTCTTAGTTTTCAGCATTTTTTCCCACACTTGCCCCAAACTTTTGCACAGTGTTGTATAGTATATGTTAATCTCTATGTAAATGCAGCGTTAACATTTTTGCTATGTAAAGGCTTTCCCTCATTCCTATACCCACATTCATTGCATTCACTTAACCATCCATTGTTACCAAAATAGTCTGTGTTTTTTTAAATTTCCTATCACGAGTTTCCTCTAATTGTTTAATTTGTTTTCCGACTGTCGACTCCTACATGTGACCTAATTTGCCGTACTTTTTCAGTCTCTGACATTTAGAGGGTTCTCCCCAAGAAAAATAACCACAAATCTGATTTTTCATGTTAAAAAACCCTAACGTGACTGAATAGTGCAGAAAGGCAGTTTTTACACACCGTTTTAGGTAACTGTGAGCCCCTACAGGGACAATGTCCCCTCAAGACTCATCTATCAGAGCAGAGGGAAGGCACAGACAGCGCCTCTTACTAAGGAGGCCCCCTTTACATCTGTCCCTTACATTGGCAGCTCATTAGCTTTAATGAGCACCATGTAAGAGTGCCTACCAACGAGTGATACTTTTTCTACCGATGCGAGAGCAAGTGCCTCACAGCGCAGAGAAAAATCTGCAATATTGCTCAGTCTTTTCAACGGAGCCGGCGGCAGCAGCGCCTGTCCCATTGAAAACATAGGGAGTACATACGGGGACTCTGGGGATAAAGGAATCCTCTGCCACAGCTGTGGCAGAAGTCTGTGATGCTATCCCATTGCTTTCAATGGGGTCGGCACTTCTGCGGCACCATTGAAAGGAGTGGGTTGCAGGCCACCCCCCCAGCGATGATTTTTGGGAAGGGGCTTTAAATATAAGCCCTTCCCTGAAAATCAGCCCTAGCTGTAAAAGAAAAAGTAAAAAAAAAATTATGGTTGAGCGCTGTCTGTGATTGGCTGATCGCACAGCCAATGAGATGAACGCTTTCTGGAGGCAGGGATTTTTCAATCCAAGGCCTCCAGAAAACAGAAGAAGACAGCCGTGCCAGAGAGAAGAGCCAGACAGCTCGTCTAGGGGAGTATAAATTTTTTTTTCTTACTTTTTAAAAAATATTTCAAGCCCTTCCCCGGAAATCATTGCTGCGCTGCAAGCCTTGAGGATACTCTTCCGCGCTCGAGTTAAGAGTCCAAAACAATCGAAGATGGAAAAATCCCAAAGGATCCAAATTCCAACTAGCAATGTATTAAATCAACCTCCTATTAACAAAAGGTCACGAGTAGAAAAAGTGTGACAAACAGAATAATTCAAATGCAACGCGTTTCAGCGTTCAAATAACACCCTTATCAAGCATGTATAACTACACATAGTGATATCCTTACATACACAGTGTACCTCATATGGTCTTGTGAAACAGGTGGCACCGAGCGGCCGTCAGTGTTTGTTGATGTCATCTCGATGCGGCCGCTGCTAACGTCACGATGATCTGAACTCCAAAGCGCATGCCCGATTAGACGCGCTTGCGCAGAAGGGTCTTCTGCCTTCGGCTCGGCCTGGCACGAGCGGCGTTCTGGCTCCGCCCCTTCTACGTGTCATCGCGTAGCTCCGCCCCGTCACATGTGCCGATTCCAGCCAATCAGGAGGCTGGAATCGGCACACGTAACGGGGCGGAGCTACGCGATGACGCGTAGAAGGGGGCGGAGCCAGAAAGCCGCTGCTGCTGGACAGACCCGAAGGCAGAAGACCCTTCTGCGCAAGCGCGTCTAATCGGGCGATTAGACGCTGAAGTTAGACGGAGCCATGGAGACGGGGACGCCAGCGCAGGGAAGGTAAGTGAATAACTTCTGTATGGCTCATATTTAATGCACGATGTATATTACAAAGTGCATTAATATGGCCATACAGAAGTGTATAGACCCACTTGCTTTCGCGAGACAACCCCTTTAAGTTAATTCCTTATGCAAGTGCATAAGGTATCATAGCAGCATACCAATAAAGGTTCCATAAAACTAATATCTACCTATGTATACTCCGTTTATGGCATACATAGGCAAGGAAGACGTGGCTAGATTATAGGTGGTGCTTCCAGCAAGAACGGCAACCTTCCTCACTCACCAGTAAAAACAAAAAATCACTATCATAAATCTATGCCTATGGATCATCGCATAACCTGAAAACTATGGAATGATATGTATATAACTGCAATCAGGGCTATGTACAATGTATTCATAGATATACATATAAACCGATCAATGAACCAATAGCTTCACAATAATAGAATAATGAATACAGATTAAAATAATGCATTCTGAAACTTAATTCTGCATATATATATATATATATATATATATATATATATATATATATATATACACACATTTATTTATATATTTATTTATTTATACATTTATTTATTATTTTTTTTTCCCTAAAATTTGATTAAGACTATGGGGTATCAAGGTATTCATTCGATAGATCCAAAACATATCCCTAGCATGTAAATCTCGATGGTGCTTTTCCACAGGGTCATTCTATTAAATAGATCGCAAATCACAAACTACAATTAACCCCTTAGTGACGGAGCTTTTTTGCTTTTTTTCCATTTTTGTTTTTTCCTACTCCCTTTTAAAAAATCGTAACTCCTTAATTTATCCATCGCCGTCGCTGTATGAGGGCTTGTTTTTTGCGGGACGAGTTGTATTTTTCAATAGCACTATTTATTGTACCATATAATTTACTGAAAAACTTTTTAAAAATTCATAGCGGAGAGAAATGGAAAAAAAAAAACGACATTCCACCATCTTTCGGTGCGTCCTGTTTCTACGGCGCACAAACTGCAATAAAAACAACCTGATATTTTTATTCTATGGGTCAGTACGATTACTATGATACCAAGCTTATATAGTATTTTCTTTGCTGTAGTACTTGTATTTTTTTTTTAAGATATTTAATTTTTTTCTAATATTTTCTGCGGTCATTTTGTGCGCGCAATAACTTTTTTCTTTTTTCTTCAACGTATTTGAGCCAGGGGCTCATTTTTTGCAGGATGTCCTGTACTTTCCGATAGTATCAATTTGGAATACATAAGACTTTTTGATCGCTTTTTATTGCGTTTTTTCTGGAAGACAGGGTAACTAAAAAAGTGTATTTCTGGCGTTCTTTTTTTTTTTTCTGGACGATGTTCAGCGTGCAGGAAAAATAATGCATTACTTTGATAGATCGGACTTTTATGGTCGCGGCGATACAAAATACTTATTTTTATTTTATGATTTAGATTTTTTAATAATAGATATGGCAAAAGAGGGGTGATTTAAACTTTTATAACTTTTTTTTTTTTTACAATTAAAAAAACTTTATTGATTTTTTTTTTTTAACTTTTCTTTGAAGTCCCCCTGGAGGACTTGAAGATGCGATGCTTTGATCGCTCCTGCAGTATGACGTAATGCTATAGCATTACGTCATACTGCTTTTTTACAGGCAGTCTATCAAGCCAGCCCACGGGGATGGCTTGATAGGCAGTCTGCTAAGACAGCCCTGGGGCCTTTCATTAGGCCCCCGGCTGCCATGACACCTGCACGCCTCCACCGATCTCACCACGGGAGGGCCGTGCGGGACCCCCGAACAGCGGCATTTAAAAGGTTAATAGCCGCGTTCGGCCGATTTTTTTATCATGAATATGGGAAAACTTTTTTTTAACTTTTATTTATTTATTTTGCAATTAATTACACTTTGTTAAACTGATTTTTACATCTTTTTTAGTCCCCATAGGGGACTTGAACTTGCAATGGTTTGATTGCCCCTCTAGTATTATGTAATACCATAGTATTGGCAATCTGCAATGGCAGCCTTGGGGGCTTTCAGAAAGCCCCAGTCTGCTATGGCAACCAAATGGCACCCTGCAATCTCACCACAGGGTGGGGTTAGGGGAGGGGCTGATAATGCCCCATTTTCCTTTTTTTGACTTAAGCAGGTCATGCTGGGATCTTCGTAGGTTATAATAGGCCATGGGCTGTTTAACGAATAGACAGAGAATACAGCTCTTACTTTGTGCAGCCCTATGAACCCTTGACAGACAAAAACCTGTGAGTTTGCACACCTGAATAACTTCTGCCCATGTCTGGGGTTTTTGTGTTAGACCAGACCTATATTTATGGTCTTCATCGGTGGAGCTAGTACTGTAGTCTGTAATACAGATCTGCAGAGTAACATGACGCCCGGGTGTGATGTTCCTGTTATGTGAGAAGCCTCCTTTGTTTATATCTATAGGGGAAAGTTCATTGTAGGTCTTACCTGAAGGAAACAGGATCAGAGCAACGAGACCGAGAAGTATCTCCGGCTGCATGATGATGAGAAAAAGGATGGTGATGATGGCTGGACAAATAATCCGAAAGCAAAGGAAGAACACTTCATCGAGGGGAAGCTGCAACTGAGCTGCTGACATCTGCACAACCACTACGCCACCCCTCCTTCTTCCCTTAACGCTTCACAGTCATCACTACATCTGTAGACCAGACATTGAGCTCAGGAAGCAATCTAGACAGCATAAGAGATCTCCTAAACAAATACTGCCCCCCCCCCCCCCCGGGATAAATGCAGACCCCATAACCATTGTAGCAATGTCTGCCTTGGCGTAGGGTTCGGTAACGGCGCAGTCACTCACACAGTCCATATAAAGTTCATCCATTGTTTTATTTCAGCAACAGAAGATCAGTGGAGAAAAGACACTTGCAGCACATAAACTCTGTGTAAGGGTGACAACACATGAGCGCGGTTCCATCCCCCTATACAGCCATGATAATCACGGCTCTATAACGGGGCAAAACCACTGATCGCCATAGAAGGTCAGTGGTTTTGCTCTCACTGCGGGGATTTCTCAGCCGTGAATACTATTGGCAAGAAGATATAGGAGCTGCCCTTTATTCCTCGAACGTAGTAAACACATGATGTGGGGAAGATCGGGCAGCCGCTATCTTCCGCCTCTCTTTTCAAACTTCTGCCCTCTGGCACGGAATATGAACTGCTGACGAGGAAGAGCAAATCTCCCTTGTTCAGACGCAACTACATTCAATACTTCCGAACGTATTTGCACATATGGCAGTGTGTTTTCAGCTGTATATACAAAAATAAAGCACCTGCCCGGCTGGGCACTAACTAGACACTGCTTCACTCACCTAGCAGTAACATGCAGCATTTGTCAGTGAGTAAAGAGATGTTCATAGTGGACTTCCCATAGTGGACTTCCCATAGTGGACTTCCCATAGTTCATTCCCAAGTTTTGATCCAAACTTGCAATCTTTCATGTTCCAGTGACAAGCTCAGTAGAGACCTCAGTTAACTGGGACCCAAGAAGAAGCCCGGCACTGGATTATGAGAGGGAGTGATGTGTCCACCACCAACCTACCAATCACTCCAAAACAATCAAGCCTGTAGCACACTTGACTTACAGCTCAGTGTGCTGTCCGACCTCCACGGCACCCGGTGCATTGCATGTCCTATTCTCATTTATGAAAACGGACAATAATAAGTCATGCCGCGGTCTATTTCAATGGCAACTGTGAAAAATCAGGCATGTGTGTAACTTCGTAGGCTGTAACAGGCCGTGGGCTGTCCGAGGAATACACAGAAAATACAGCTCTTAGCCTAACTTCACATGGGAGAGCGCAATATGGGGTCGTGAATCATGCCCCCAAATCTCACTCGCCATCCATCTGAATTCCCCAGGGATGCAAAGAGGTTTCATGGGAAAACAGCCTTGTATCACTTCGGGGATGCAGGGATCCTCCGGCGCAGCAGAGAATCGCGGAGTTCTCTCATTGCTTTCAATGGGGCTGGTGCCATTGAAAACAATGGGAGGTGCGATACGATACCACACAGCAAGATAGAACACTCCGCGATTAGTTTGCAGCATAGCATCGCAACGCGGTGCCCAATCTCGCAGCGCACAAATCTCACGCAATTTTCTCAGCCGCGTGAAGCCGGCCTTAGGCCTGCGTCACACAAGTAAAGCATATCTGCGTGTGTATTTGTAAAGCATTTTTGCGGAATGTTTGTTGCAATTTTGCGCGCACCTTTACTGTACCTTTAGTTTGCTCAAGTCTTGCGCAATTGTGCGCTCAAAAAACCCACACAAATGCTCTCAGTCATTGAAACGGTCATTCAGTTTAACGAGTTCAAGATGTGTTCCTCCCCTGCGCAAACCGCAGGAAAATAGAGCGTGCCGCGGATTTTTTTCCTAAAATGCACAGGAAAAATACGCGTTTGTGAACAAAACCATGGAAAGCAATGGGTTCTATTTTCTGCATATTGCGCGTGCAAATACGCCCGTGTGATGCAGCTCTTGCACTGTGCAGCAATATTAACCCCTGACAGCCTGTGAGTTTGCACGCAGTATACATGTGTTTGCAGCTACTACTGTAGTCCGTAATACAGAAGAGTAACATGACGCCTGGATGTGATGCTCCCGTTACATGAGCCGCCTCCTTTGTACATATCCACAGGGGAAAGTACCTAAGGGAAACAGGATGAGAGCAACGGGGCCAAGAAGCGTCTCCGGCTAATGATGATGAGGAGGATGATGACAGCTGGACAAATAGTCTGCAAGCGGAGAGCACTCTGCTGCTGTATGAGAGTTTCCAGGCTGCCATCTGCCCAACGCACTGCCCCCCCCCCACTCCTTCTCTTCCCCTTAACCCCTTAGGTCTTGTTCATATGTAGCATATTTTGCGTGCGTAATACGCAGTGAATGGAACCCATTGATTTCAATGGATTCATTGACATGAGCCTATTTTTTCATGCGCTGTGCGACCATATAAAAAATACATTTGCGCACCTCAAGAACCCATTCAAAGCAATGGTTGTGTGTAAATGACCATGATATACACAGAAAGCCTGCATATCTGCTGTGCAGATATGAATACGGCCTCAGTCACACGGGTGTTTTTTCGCGCAATTTGCGGATAGCATAACAGATGCGCATCTGCAAATCGAGTGACCGGGGCCGAGGATTCGCTGAAAAATCTGCACCTAGCAGCGTTTTCAGCGAAAGGCCCGAGCGCTGCCTGCTATCCTCTGCCACAGCTGTGGCACAGCTGTGGCAGAGAAGAACAATGTTCACCCATTGAATTCAATGGAGCCGGCAATACAGCTGGCTCCATTGAAAGCAATGGGCTGCCAGCAAGCACGGGATGAATTGTCGGGAGGGGCTTAAAATATAATTCATGAATGGGTGAGTGAGTGCTGCCTCTGATTGGCTGAGCGCAGGGACCAATCAGAGGCAGCTCTTAGCTATCATTCTCATATAACTGAGACTTATGATGACAACGGGAGTAGAGTGACTCCTAATTACCAAAGTGTTGTACCTAAGACTGTCGTAAGTTTCTTGGAAAAAGAAAGTTGGAAATTGTGAGAAAACCGTGTGCCTCTGGTTTGAAACTATGTCTTTGACTGTGGACTTATTTATTCAACTTGGGTGATTTATCACTCAGAAGATGCACTGGCGTCACGTGAACAGATAAGTACCGAGAGTTCCATAGCACTGTTGCTAATTTGATCCTCTGCGTGCAGCTTGACTGGGCCATGTTTTTTGGAGGTACCGGGAGGAGATGGTAGCGCCGTCGTGAACTATGCTTTATCTTGCATTCCCGCTCTCTCCCCCGACCAGAGATCTGACCCTGACCGCTGCATGGCCCTTTATACAGGTCTTTAGAACCATGATTGGGAATTCAAAACCAAGCAGAATCCATACACAGACAGGATAGTGAGAGGACTATGACATGAGTCTAGGTGCTTTCCTAAAGAAGTGATGATACCCCTCCCAACTCAAGTCATTATCCTCTTACTAGCCAAATCAGAATCCTACAAGTTGGTAAGCGCAAAATCGGCTTGAGTTTCTTGGACCAATGTAAATACAACTGTCACGAGCTGGTATTGGATTGGTGTCTTGGGTGGTAGCCAGCAAAAGCGGTCAACGAGGTCAGGACTACGCGGCTTTAATCCCCGGGGTGAGCGTGTTTTTACAGCCCTGGGGATTGTAGCCCAGAAAGTCAGAATGTAAAAAGACATATGGGTTAAAGGCTAAGGGTTCAGAACACAATGAGTATGCGCTGGGGGAGGACAGGGCCAGGTTTAAATAGGAAGACCAATCAGTGTGGAGTGGAGCTAGGCAAGGAACTGAAGAGGGCGCTTTTGCACATAACAATTACTCAGATTCTTACTGGATCACGATAGTCGTTGAGTGTAAATGCCTTCAGCGACTGAACAAGAAACAATAATTCGTTCACATCGTTCATTGTTCAGTGTCTGCAGGCACAAAAAACGAATATTGATCCCTTCCAACTCTACCACTCCATGATTCTATAAACAGGTAGTCATTCATCTATGATCGACTGCCTGCTTAGGGCTCTTTCACACGAACGTATGTGCAAAAACGCTCCTGGAAGTGCAGCACATTTGAACCATGAATGATCTACTTTTCATGCATTTTTCCGCTTGCAGGGCCAGTTCACATGGGCGCAGTACACTCCCCAGCAATGATTTTAACCCCTTAATGATGCGGTCCTTTTATGTTTTCCATTATCAGTTTTTCCTCCCCCCATTAACCCTTTCCAATCCAATTTGTATCCTTGTTTTCCTAGGGGGCTTACTCTTTTTCTGCCATTATAGAACGGCGCTATCTGCTGGCTAAAGCCAGTACTGCATGAGGTGACACGTCCGACAGCAAAGAGTTGGCAATATACAGTAAGAGACCCCCGACGGATGTCTTCCAACATCGGAGCTGTACAGCCTTAAATCATAATGTCTTCAGACGTCAGACAGTGGATTGGAAAGTGTTAAAAAATCGTAACTCCTTTATTTATTCATCGTCGTCGCTGTATGAGGGCTTGTTTTTTTGCACGATGAGTTGTATTTTTCAATGGTGCTATTTAAAGTACCATCTAATGTACTGAAAAACTTTTAAAAAATTCTAAGTGGAGTAAAATGAAAAGAAAAAAAAACACATTCGGTCACCTTTCAGGGCGTCTTGTTTTTACGGCGCACAAACTGCAACAAAATGACATGATAACTTTATTCTATGGGTCGGTACGATTACTACGATACCAAACTTGTATAGTTTTTTTTACTATACTACCCTTTTTTTTTCAAAGACATTGAATTTTTTTAAATCATTTTTGCCGCCATCTCTCTGTTGCAATAACTTTTTTATTTTTCTGTCGATGTACTTCAGCAAGGGCTCATTTTTTGCGGGATTTCCTGACGTTACCATTAGAGTACATATGACTTTTTGATCGCTTTTTATTGCATTTTTTCTGGGAGACAGGGTGACTGAAAAAGTGCATTTCTGGCGTTCTTTTTTTATTTTTCGGACGACGTTCACCGTGTGGGGTAAATAAAGCGCAACTTTGATAGATCGGACTTTTACGGACGCGGCGATACCGAATATGTATTTTTCTTTTATGATTTAGATTTTTTTATTATAGATATGGCAAAAGGGGGCGATTTAAACATTTATTACTTTTTTTTTGTTTACAATTAATAAAACTTTATTGATCTTATTTTCACTTTTATTTTTAGCCCCCCTGCGGGGCCACAACTAGCGATGGTTTGATCCCTCCTGCAGTATGACGTAAAGCTATAGCATTACGTCATACTGCCATTTGACAGGCAGTCTATCAAGCCACCCAACGGGGATGGCTTGATAGGCAGTCTCCTAAGGCATCCCTGGGGCCTTTCGGGAGGCCCCCGGCTGCCATGACACCTGCACGGCTCCCCCGATCTCACTGCGGGGGAGCCGTACGGGACCCCCAAACATAGTTCGGGGGATTTAAATGCCGCTGTCAGAATAGCCGCCAAATAAGTTCCAGATGTGTTCTGTTTTTCGGAGAATTGTGCAGCACTTTGCGCAGGTATTTAATGCATTTGCCCACCTCCCGTAGACTTCTATGAGAACCTTTGGCGCGCGCACAAATGCACACAAAAATAGAGCATGCTGTGTTTTTTTTCACGTGTACAAAAAAAGAGTGATGAAAATGAACCAGGTGAAATCAATGGGTTCTGTTCTCTGAGTATTTTGTGTGTAAATTTTGTGCGTAAATACAGGCGTGTGAAGGCGCCCTTACTGTGAATGGAGGCGGCCGGATGGGTGCAATCTCCGATTCACCGAGCGATGATCTCTCCCAAGTGAAAGTACCGGAGCGGTCATCACCTGGCGCTCTTCCATATAAATGGGCCCTTATACTGGAGCCAGTCAGGCTGTAGCCACCGCATGTTCCGCATAACGGAACTAAACCCCGCCCACCTGTTTAGGCCTCAGGAGTTCTTCACACGACCATATTTGCGCATGTAAAATAATTGCACAAAATGCGTAGAGAATAGAGGCCATTGGTGACAAGGGGTTCGTTCTCATTAACCCTCTCTATCTTCCTGCCTATTGTGGTACCAAGTGGCCTCATAGAAGGTATTCGGGACGCACAAAACACACGGATATGTGTGCGGCCACATGGACACTATGAAGTGTGCTGGAATTGCACGGCGGCCCGTATGTAAGGGACCCACCCCAGTGGGGAGCGCGGGAGCATGGGAAATCTCAGCTGTGGCCTGAAGATCACTGACATGCTAAAGTCTACAGTTACCAGCATGCCACAACAGGTTGCACTGAGCATGCTCAGAATGGGCTCTGCTGATTGGTGCCTGGGAGTTTGTTTACAGAAAAGGAAGCCCTCGTGCTCCGAGAAGAGAGAGGAGAGAGAGAGGGGCGGCTGACGTTCACGCAGGGAGATTTCTGGCTGCTGGACATTTAGGGCAGGCGCTAGGATATCACGGCGGTGTGTTTGTCATTTCAGGACTTTCTAATGTTAAAAACAGATCGCACAAAAATTGCAAATGGGAAGCCCCTGAGAAGAGGAGACAAGAGGTTAACCCCGTGTCTGCTGTGAGAGAAGAGACATCTAGCCAGCGCTGCTGCTGCTGAGAGACTTCACCCTGCAGACCTCCTCATCCCAACATGACAGCTGCACTTTGGGAACTTACTGTGCTACAAGAAGGGGCGACCCCAACTGCAGTTCTCTGCCGGCACTCGAAGCGGCGGGGCGCAACCTCAGGGCTGACCGGGAGTTGCAATGCAAATAACTAAGCCTTAAAGCACAGGCGTCAAACGCAAAGCCTGCAGCCCACTGCCTCATTTTATGTGGCCTGCGGAGTGCCGACGGCCGCTCACCACTGAAGCGATTAGCAGTTGGGGTGCCGCAGCTCCCGCTGGTAATCACTGTTAGCGCTGATCCCGGTGCACACTCTGACGTCAGTGTGCACCTGGGATCCTCCTCCCCTGAGTCCCCTGCTCCTCAGTTCCACAGGTGAGGACTTTGGAAGGAAGCGTGCCAGGCGCACACACTGATGTCAGTGTGCATCCGGGCTCAGCGCGAGCAGAGGGGGAGCTGCACTGACAGCAGGGATGAGGTCAGTATATGGGTTGGAGGGGAACTATTATTACTGAGGGGGGTTAATATTACTGAAAGGGGTTAATATTACTGACGGGGATAATATTATTACTGGAGGGGGTTTAATGTTACTGAGGGGGGTTGATATTACTAAAGGGGGTTAATATTACTGAGGGGTTGTTAACCTCTTCCCACTCCAGGGTGTAAGTTTACGTCCTGGCAGCGGGTTACTTCCTGCAACAGGGCATAAACTTATGATCTCACACTATCCCGCAGCGGTAGTCGGCTGTCAGTCACACCCGGTGTCCCACTGTAACAGCGGAAGTGCATCGAAGGTGCGCCCCCCGCTGTTAACCCCTTCCCTGCCGCGATCTATGTAGATCGCGTTATGGGAAGGGTTCACAGAGGGAGCGCGCTCCCTCTGTGAAGTTGCCGGGCTCTCGCGATATACTTGCAGAGAGCCCGGCCTGTTGCCATGGCAACAGGACGCCAGACACTAGTGTCCTGTATTGCCATAGTCTGTGATCGCTATATAAGCGATAAGCCATGCCTTATCACAGCGATCATCAGTGCCGTGCTGCAAGTCCCTCAGAGGGACCCAAATTATGTAAAGAAAAAAAAAAGATTAAAAAAAATGAATAAAAAAGAAAAATGTAAAAAACCCCTTTTTTTATGCTTTTTCTCATATTAGCACAAAAAAAAAAATATAAACCCCACATATTTGGTATTGTCGCGTCTGTAACGACACGTACAATAAGTTGCACATGCTTTTGACTGTGCACGGAAAAAAACGTTAAAAAAAACGCTAAAAACGCAATAAAAGTGATCAAAAAAGCCGTATCTACCCTAAAATGATACTAATACAGCTTGTTTCGCAAAAAATAAGGTCTCACAGAGCTCCGTACATAAAACTACAGTTCACCATGCAAAAAACAAGCCCTCATACGGCCGCATCAGCGGAAAAATAAAAAAGTTATGACTTTTGAAAAATGGAGAAGAAAATCCGCCAAAAATTGTTGCGTCCTTAAGCCCAAAATAGGCCGTGTCCTTAAGGGGTTAATATTACTGAAGGGGGTTAATATTGCTGACGGGGATAATATTATTACTGAGGGGCTTTAATATTGCTATGGGGGTTAATATTACTGAAGAGGGTTAATATTATTACTGAGGGGGTTAATATTACTGAAGAGGGTTAATATTATTACTGAGGGGGTTAATATTATTACTGAGGGGGTTAATATTACTATGGGGGGGTTAACATTGCTGAGGGGGATAATATTACTGTGGGGTTATTACTACTGAGGGGGTTAATATTATTACTGTGGGGTACCCTGTTACTACTGGGGCCACTGTGGGGGTCGCTATTACTACTGGGGCCACTGTGGGGCATACTATTACTAATTTGGCCACTGTGGGGGTCAATATTATTACTGGGGCCACTATGAGGGTCACTACTTTTACTGGCGCCACTATGAGGGATCACTATTTTTAGTTGGGCCACTATGAGAGTTACTATTTTTACTGGGACCACTATGAGAGTCACTATGACTACTGCGACACTATAGGGGACACTATTACTACTGCGGCCACTGTAGGGGTCACTATTAGGACTCGTTCACACGGGCGTAATTGCATTTCGGTCGCACAAATACGCTGCGTGCCTGCATATTTGGGCACGCAAAAAAACCCCTAGATGGGCCCACTGAGATGGTGTGCTAATATGCAGTGAATACATAGGTTTCCTGCGCATTCACCATGTATTTGCGCAGCCCATTCACTTCAATGGCCTATTGGGGGGCGTAGTACGTAACAAAATAGGTCCTGCTGTGTGACAATATACATCATGTGAATGACTCACTGACATCAATGGGTTCTATTCACTGCATATTATGTACACAAATACGCTGGTGTGAACAGACCCTTACTGTACTGTCTTACAACCGGCCCTTTGAAGGTCTCCAAAAGCCTGATGTGGCCCTCGGTGAAGATGAGTTTGACACCCCTGCCTTAAAGCATTACCTTCCGCACCAAAACACGGTGGTAAATCTGGACATTTGATCGGTTTACTTTCCTGTATAAAATAACTTCATTCCCGAGTTCCGTGTCAGAGGAAATTGGATTTTTGCTGCACATTTCCCAGTAATAGGGCTCCCACCCACTGTCGATTTTTTTTCCTTTGCGTTTTGCGTTTTTTCTCAAGAGCAATTAGTATAGAATGTACTCCTGTCCACTGGCGTTTTTTTTTGGTCCGTTGCAATTTTTAACATAGGAACTGTCAGTTGCATATGTGTCCTTATTTTTCTCTTAATGCACCCATGAATGTCAATGTAAATTAACGGAAAAGGCACGAAATAGCAGTGAAAATGCCGCAAAAAACGCCGCAAAAAACGCGCGGAAAACGCTGCGTTTTTCATGCACTAAAATCGCAAACGCCAGTGGGTGGGCGCCCTTAGGGTGCCTACCCACTAGCGTTTTTTTTTCACTGGGAAATTCGCAGCGTTTTTTTTTCTACAGGGGGTCTATGGGACTTGTAATGTTAAAATCGCGATCGCGCAAAATCGCGATTTACCGCGAAATCGCGATTTTGCGCAATCGCGATTTTAGCTTTACAAGTCCCATAGCCCAAAGACCCCTGCAGAAAAAAAAAACGCTGCGAATTTCGCAGTAAAAAAAATGCTAGTGGGTAGTCACCCTAAGGGCTTAGTCAGACGGGCGTTTTTTGCCGCGATTTGCGCATGCGCATGCGTTCGGCGATTTTTTAAAACCATTGCTTCGCAATGGTATCGGACACATGAGCGCTTTTTATGCGCTCGTCCGAAAAATTATAGAACAAAAAATCGCAGATCGCACCTATCTGCGATCTGCGATTCCTGTTCGCTTCTGTATATGCGCTCAATGGGGCCGGCGGCAGCAGCGCCGACCCCATTGAGAACATATAGAAGACAAATCATTCTTCTCTGCCACAGCTGTAACAGCTGTGGCAGAGAAGAACGATGTTTGCCCATTGAATTCAATGGAGCGGCAATACAGCCGCTCCATTGAAAGCAATGGGCTGCCGGCGTGCGCGGGGTTAATTGTCGGGAAGGGGTTAAATATATAAACCCTTCCCTGCAATTCATGCTAAAATGTGTTAAAATAAAAAAAAAATTGTATACTCACCTTTCCGCTGCAGCCGGAGTCCAGCCGCGGCCGCTGTCAGTTCTCCTGAACTGCTTCTCGGCACTATTCAGCCGGCGGGGCTTTAAAATCCCCGCCTGCTGAATGATCTGCTCTGATTGGTCACAGCCTGACCAATCAGAGGCCGGTTTCACTCACACACCCATTCATGAATTCATGAATGGGTGAGTGACTGCTGCCTCTCAGCGCTGAGCCAATCAGGGGCAGGTCTGACTCACATCCATTCATGAAATCATGAATGGGTGTGAGTGAGGCATGCCTCTGATTGGCTCAGCGCTGAGCCAATCAGTGGGCAGGTCTGACTCACACCCCCTTCACACCCACTGCAGGACGGCTGCCCGGAGCTGCAGGCAGAAGGTGAGAATGCAATTTTTTTTTATTTTAACACATTTTAGGATGGATTGCAGGGAAGGGCTTATATATTTAAGTCCTTACCGACAATTCATCCCGGGCTCGCCCGCAGCGCATTGCTTTCAATGGAGACGGCTGTATTGCCGTCTCCATTGAATGCAATGCGCTGGACAGCTCCGGCCCGTTTCTAATGAAACGCGGCTAGGAGCAGATTTTCGGGCGATTTGCGGGCGACTTGCGCGCACCGGTCACGCGATTTGCGGATGCGCATCCGTCATGCGATCCGCAAATCGCGGCAAAAAACGCCCGTCTGACTAAGGCCTAAGGGCGCCCACCCACTGGCGATTTTTTTTCCTTTGCGTTTTGCGTTTTTTCTCAAGAGCAATTAGCATAGAATGTGCTCCTGTCCACTGGCGTTTTTTTTTTGGTCCGTTGCAATTTTTAACATAGGAACTGTCAGTTGCATATGTGTCCTTATTTTTCTCTTAATGCACCCATGAATGTCAATGGAAATTAACAGAAAAGGCGCGAAAAAGCCGCGAAAAACGCCACGAAAAACGTGCGGAAAACGCTGCATTTTTCACGCACGAAAATCGCAAGCGCCAGTGGGTGTGCGCCCTTAACCATAATGTCACTCCCTATTGCAGTTCTTATAAAGAAAAGTGGATTTATTCCAAAACATGAAAACTGGCCTAGAAAAGATAGGACATGCCCTATCCTCCCTGCACTTAGTGAATGCATCATGCGGGGAAGATCGGGCTGCACCTATATTCCCGCCTCTCTTCTCAAATTTCTGCGCCCGGGAGCGGAGGTGAACTGCCGGTGAGGGAGAAGAGATCTCCATTGTTCAGGCGCAGCGACTCTCCATTCTGCCGAGCATAGTGGCGCATTGTGTTTTCACCGTAAAAGAAACGGCTTTCCTAGTTTTATTTCTACTACACATGAGTTTTGGTTTAATCTTCTGTATGTACTGAAGGATGGAAACTACCGGAGAGCAGAGCCAAACCCGTAGGAGGAACAAAACTATGAAAACAGAAATTCCCAAAGCTGCAGCCCTTATATAGCGATCCTTGGGATCAAAGACAGAAGGTTTCTCATTCTGCATCAACAAGTGGTTGCCTCATTAACTCCTTACAGTAATGATCAGCGAGCAGCCAAGGGGGCACATCTGCCCCAGCAATGCCATCGACGGGTTTGATACAAAGATTGTGACAGCATCGGGTCTAATAAAGGCACCATAGGCGTCTCCTGCATCTATCAGACATTTACGACATATACTATGTATGGAGTCCAAGTTTGCATAAGTGGGAGAGTTAAACGTAACTGTATGTGGTCGGGTAGATGCTGTAATTGCTAATGTTGTTTTGCAGAATTGCTGATATGAACTATGCAAACGTGTGGTCCAGCTGATGCAGCAGACACTGTTGTGGCCCCCTTGGACATTGGGAATGGTATTGATCCCAGTTGAAGTGGCCATTCTAAAGGCTTGCACAACCAGCTGGTCACCATGCTAGTCGAAAAATGTGCGTCTGTTGTACAAAGCTATGGAGGGATATGGTACATAAGTTACGCCTTTGCTGAAGTATTGGAGAGCAAGCAAGTACAAGATGTCAGAGCAAGGTTGTGTGTGGCCTGAGTCATGAGCCAGATCCTGCTGAGAAGACGTTGGGTGCAGGCAGAGGTGTAAGCTGTGGAGAAACCCAAGAGCCTACTGGTCCAAGCTGAGAATTCCTGGTCAGTCTAGACCATCAAGCTGAGGGAGCTCCAGTCGTTGTCCTGCCTGTGAGAAGCCAACAAGCCCATTGAATTGAGATGGAGCAGGTGGGAAGTTTTGTTGCCTTCATTAACAGTAAACAGGCAGTCATTCATAAGTGAACAACACCCTGTTTACACTGGATGCAGTGATTCTCTTCCCTGGTGTTAACCCCTTAAATGCTGCAATCAAGGTTGATTGCATCATGTAAGGGTTCACAGAGGGAAGGTGCTCCCTCTGTGACGTCACTGCTATGTAATTGCAGAGAGACAATGGGTTGCCATGGCAACGTGTCTGCCTATAATGATAATGTATTGCAGTACAGAAGTATTATGCTGTGTTATAGCGATTGAAAGATCGCAGGTTTACGTTCCCTACAGGGACATAAAAAATGTAATAAAAACAAAAATGGAAAAAAAACCCATAAAAATAGCAAGAAAAAAAAACCTTTCTTGCACATCTTCCCCTCTGTTTTTAATGAGAAAAAATATTTTAAAAAATACGTGTGGCATTATAATGACCCTAACCATGTAATGACTAACCATAAGCTCAACACACTTTTTATGCTGCATGGCAAATGCTATTAAAACAAAAATTTTAAAAAAGCCAAAAGGAATTTTTTGTTCATTTTGCCTTTCAATAAAAGTGATCAAAAAAGCAGTATGTACCTCAAAATGGTACTAATAAAAAATACAGCCCGTCACACAAAAAAACAAGCCCCCACAAAGCTCAATGCATGTACAAATAAAAAAGGTACAGGACTTTGAATACGGCAATGCAAAAAAATATTTTTTTTTTTAAATTTAAAATATTTTTTAAAAAGGGGTTTTATAGTGGAAAAACCTTTAAAAAAATTAAATAAATTTAATATTGTTGTAATTGCATCAAACCGCTGAAAAAAATGTATCATGTCATGCTGCATGATAACAAACAAAAAAACATTGGCAAAATGGAGGTGTTTTTTTCTGTCTGCCCTCCAAAAAAATGGAATAAAAATTATACAATACATTATATGTGCCCAAAAAATGATACCAATAAAATCTACAATTTGCCATGTCTACAATATGGCTATGTTTAAGGGGAAAGAAAAGCATTCCATCCTTAGGTCCAAAATAGACCATATGATCGAGGGGTTAATAATATCACTAAAGGTCCCAGGGGCTTTCTCAATGTCCTGCCGTATTTCTTTAGGACTAGATCTGAAGAACTCGATCATGCTAGTATACACCCCACACCATGGACAAATTCTAGGAGACCCAATTGACATATAAGTGTGGCTTTAGGTTGTGGGAGTCCAGAACCCCAAGAAGAAGCCTTAAAAAGAATGGAGAGGACATCAATCCACCAGTCAGATATTTATGACTCAGGTCTGCAAGGCTGCAGCTTCATGGACTGTGTCTCACAAAATGTCAACTACTTTTCCAGGTAAAGCAAGACCTCAAACAGTTACTGCTGTTAAGAAAAAAAACACATACATTACATTTAACACTGTGGTCAAATGTGTCGGTGGTTTGTCTGTCATAGCTTGTCATATCAAATATAAAGATCTACTTTACAGGTTTGAGTAGAGAAGGGTATTGTCTCTCCTTAAGGAAAGCACCTAGAAGGTAAGTGAGAAGACTTATAAGGCCATCCATGCTCCTCTGGGAAATATGCAAGTAAAGAAGATGGAACAATACCTCTGCAGCGCCACCTATTGGAAGGCAGCATTTTGTAAGTCAATGTTAGACTTTATACAAGTCTTACAAAAATGACTGGAAATTGAAAACCAAGCCAGAATCCATACACAGAAAACTGTTTCGGGGTATTTGCTATACTCTTGCCAACCCACGTCATAGGCCACTCACTAGCCAAGCCAGAAACCTACTGCACACTGATGAGGGGCAAAAACCCCGAAATACAAGAATTGTGAGCCATGGGGTGTAGCTAGTGGTAGGCTTCTGGGGCACATGGTGGTGGAGGTGATGGAAGCATCAAGCCACTCTGCTTTGGGCATGGTATTAGAATAGACACAGAGTCACTTACAACAGCTCGACATTATGAGAAGCCTGCTAAGCAGATGAGTCTTATGCAGAGGCGTAACTAGAAGCTGCCGGGCCCCAGTGCAAAATCTGGAACTAGGCCCCCAACTACAAAGCTTCATTGATAGTATTGGTTTGCAATTATGGGGAAAAGAGACGTTATGGGCTCCTGGGCCCAGGTGCGACCGCACCCTCTGCACCCCCTATACTTACTTCCCTGGCACGGGCGTAACTAAAGGTTCAGGGGCCCGGGTGCAAACTTTAGCCCACTCCAACACCTTCCCCTACCCCCTCAACCTGTACCCATACCTAAATTGTGCTGCATAAAGCTGCAAAACAAATTTACATACATGATCTAGCCCTTTGGCAAATCTTCGCAAATATGACTCAGTTTCGTCGCTACATGAATATTTGTTTGTAGCCCCTTAGGTCACTCTCATACACGCACACCACTTTTTACCGCTATTAGCATGGCGTCTCGAGCGTCATACTAACCGCGGTAGAATGCTCTCATTGATTTTAATGGGGTTACTCAGACCTTTGCACAAATGCAGTGTTTCTAACGCTGCAATTTTCGAGAGATATCTGTTCTATTTTTGCCTTTTTGCCTTTTTTTACGCACTCATTACAATGATGGGGTGCATTAAAAACTTTGGGTTAAATTATTCACGAGGATTTATGGGTGAATGGGAGGTATGAGACATTTATAGCACAGATAAGACTGCGGGCCTGGCTAAAACCCCCACCAACAGTAATTCAGGGACCATAAACTTTCAGTCCGTTTTCATTGTCTAGTTAAAAATGTTTGTGTACCTGTTGCAGCATTCCTTGCCTGACGACTCCCCCAACAGTAACTGAGGGACCATAAAACTTTCACTCCTTATCAGTGCCTAGTCGAAAAAGCTTGTTTCTGTTGCAGTTTTCCTTTTAAGTGCAAACCAATCACATCCATGTCTGTGCCTTGTCATAAGTATATGTGTGTGTAATATATATGCCTCTTCAGATCTATTCCATTTTAGGCTGACGAAGAACCAGAGAGGTTCACAAGCTCGCTATAACCTCATGTATTTTTGTTAGTCATTAAAAGGTATCATATCTACAGGATTACGTGGTTTCATTTGCTGGGAACAATCATTTTAATTGTGTGTAAAGTGTGCAATTATATAAAGTATATACAGGGATAATCTATAGATAGATAGATACCCTGGACCATTTCTCTGTGTGAGAAGAGCAACAGGGCAGGGGCCACCGTACACTGTGTCAGTATTAGCAGCAGGCTGATGACATCACCCTGCTCAGCTCCCTGCCTTGCCATGCGTATGCCTTCTGCCTCCCTCCCCCTACTCCTACTGTGCTTCGGCTGGTTGCTCTGTTTGATGCACCACAGCAATCATGCATGTGGCAGTGCAACCAGCCGGGAATGCACTGTATGTTCACTTGTATATTGCGGAGGGCGACCTCTGGGCCATTGCGACCCCTGACGGTATACCTATGGGGGAAGCCCTCTAGGTTCCCTCCCAGCTTAATCAGATCTTAAAGGGGTTGTCCCGCGAAACAAAGTGGGTCTATACACTTCTGTATGGCCATATTAATGCACTTTGTAATGTACATTGTGCATTAATTATGAGCCATACAGAAGTTATCAGAAATTTTTCACTTACCTGTTCCGTTGCTAGCGTCCTCGTTTCCATGGAGCCGTCTAATTTTCAGCGTCTAATCGCCAGATTAGACGCGCTTGCGCAGTCCGGGTCTTCTTCTTTTCTGAATGGGGCCGCTCGTGCCGGAGAGCGGCTCCGTGTAGCTCCGCCCCGTCACGTGCCGATTCCAGCCAATCAGGAGGCTGGAATCGGCAATGGACCGCACAGAAGCCCTGCGGTCCACCGGCGGAGAAGATCCCGGCGGCCATCTTCAGCAGGTAAGTAAGAAGTCACCGGAGCGCGGGGATTCAGGTAAGCACTGTCCGGTTTTCTTGTTTAACCCCTGCATCGGGGTTGTCTCGCGCCGAACGGGGGGGCTGTTGGAAAAAAAAAACAACCCGTTTCTGGGCAGGACAACCCCTTTAAGAAAACCTTATAATGGTATTTAATATAACCTCCATCAATGTCAGAGGTCTAAATTCGCCCTTTAAAAGGTCAATGCTATGGAGAGAGGCACAAGTGATAAACTCTGATATTCTATGTCTTCAAGAAACAAATTTAAATAAGAAAGATATTTTTAGGCTCAACAACAAGTGACTTCCTCAAATCTTCCCATCCCCAGCAATGCACAAAAAAGGAGAAGTGATTATAGCTGTTAAGGAAACAGTAGCATTCTCTCTTGAGAGGGCAATTGTTTACCAACAGCTGACTTTAAAGAAATTCTCTGGCCCTCTACGGAGTCATCTATTTCACAACCCGACCTACTGCTTTAGCTTCCCTCTTCCATAATAATAACTTATTTGATATGTGGCGTATCCATCATCCAACAGAACGACTGGAAAATAACCTTATCAATAATATTCTTTCCGCAGCCATAGGTACCTTATTGTGGTCAGACCATGCTCCTACAATGATGTCAGTGCAAGAACACTTCATACAATCTCCCATTAAAGTGTGGCACCTCACTAATTATATACTGCAACATACAAAACATGCCCCATACTCATCACAGGCATTAGCAGATTTTTTGACCCTAATGATAATGGGGAGGTATCTGACACCACTTTGTGGTGCGCCCATAAGGCCTTCATAAGAGGCCACTTTTTAAAACAAGCGTCTTATGATAAGAAACACAGAAATTCTCTGTGATAAACACAACAAACAAAACGATGTACACTGCAAACCTAGAACCATGATGTAGCTCTAAGAAAATTGAGAATGACTTACTACTGGCATGGCAAGAAACCAGGAGCTTTATTAGCTAAACAAGTGCGCTCCTCTAAACACCACATCCCCAATGTCCACAACTCACAAAACAATAAGATGTTCAATCCTCAGGGTATTGTGGACACATCAGCAACATATTACAAATCCTTATATAACTTAGCTGATGACACCTATACTACCCAACCTGCACACAACAATATAACCACATTCCTGAACACCATGGAGCTGCCCACACTATTGGCATACGAGATAAACATTTCATCTCAACCATTCAACCCATCTGAGGTCCTCAGGCCCTGGTGACCTCACAAATTAGTACTATAAAGCTCATAGATACAATTTACCTGGCTAAGGTTTTCAATTAAACAGCTCTCAATGGCCACACTCCACCAGAGATACTAAAGGATATCATTATATCCTTGCCCAGCCTGGGAAGAAAACAGACTGTCCACCCAATTTCAGACCTATTTCTCTTGAATACAGATGTAAAATTATATGCAAGAATACTAGCCAATAGAATCTCAGAGGTCATGGCTAATCTAATTGATAAGAATCAGGTAGGATTTATCAAGGGCTGTCAGACAGTGGATGGCACATGCCGATTTTTAGATATTATCCCTATGACTTCTTCTCTGCTCCTTGCTCTGTATTTGGAGAAGGTGTTCGATTGAGTACACTAGGGGAACCTTAGAGAGGTCTATTTGAATATTTGGCTTTGGAAAATTCTTAGTGTCTTCTATAATGGCCCTTTATTTCTCTCCATTGGCCCAGGTGTTTAATTTTGGCTCAATTTGCACCCCATTCTGCATGTCCAATGGGACTCTGGAGAGATGTCCATTATCACCAATAATATTTGCGCTGATTATAGAGCCCTTTGCCCAGATGATCCACGTATGTCCTAATATCTCTGTCATTAAGGTAGGGACTTCCAAACATTGCATTGGCCTTTTTGTGGATTATGTAATTCTATGCTGACAGCCGCAGAGGTATCCTTGAATACGATTTCAAGTATTAAGAGATTTGCTGAACTGTTTTATAGTTGACTCTTCCAAATCCGTAATCCTCAATGTGGAAATCCCTAAAATCATTCAAAAAAGACTACTCAATATATTTCCGTATAAATGGTCAAAGGGTAAATTCCATACTTGGAAATCACACTAATATACTCTATCTCTATATATCAGTTATGCTTTGTCAACTTTAAGGCCTTACTATCCCTGCTAGAAAAAGAAATTTTTGAGGTGTTTGATAGATAATAGATAGCTCTGCCACTTGCATGTCTCACACACACACAGCTCTGCTACATGCATGTCACACACAGTGCTGCTAAATGCACATCACACAACTCTGCTAAATGCACATCACACACTCACAGCTCTGCTACATATACGTCACACACGGCTCTGCTACATGCATGATCCACACAGCTCTGCTACATGTGCATTACACACACAGCTCTGCTACATGAATGTCACACAAACACTGCTCTGCTACATGCATGTCACACACACAGCACTGCAACATGTACATCACATACAGCTCTGCTACATACTTTCTTCATCCCATACAACAACGATCAGAAGCAGCAGAGCAGAGTCCTGCACACACTGATCACCCCCTGGTCATGAGACCCCGGACTCCTTCCACACAGGTGACTGCACACATGACATCATCACTGGTCCTGTAAGCACACAGCTGCTGTCCGGCCAGATGATAATTCGTATTCCATAGCAACTAAAGCCATAGTGGTTTATAGTGCATGTAGTTCACCTGTAATATGCACAGGGATGAAGGACCTGTGATGACGTCACCATTATGTGTTCAGGGAGGAGAACGTAACTCATGCATGGACAGACAGGTGGTCGTTAGGTGTGCATGACCACCAAATCAAAATACTATCAAGGTCTTATGTGATCCGATCCATCATGTAATTAGTTCAATTTTGCAAGTAGACTTAAATTGGGGCCCAAGTGTTGGCCTGCTTTCTCTTGGCTTGGAAAGATGTACTACGCACAACAGTTTTATTATCTCTCACATACTAACAGCAACTGGATCAGGAAATGGAGATCCCCAGCTGTTCCCTCTCTGACCCAAATTTTTTCAACATTTATTTTTTTATTGAGAAACTTAGGAGGCAAACAGAATATATATTCAATACTGCAATCTTGTACAGTAGTTCTCAAGACAAAATATTTCAATTATGTTGTAGTTTTATCAGCTTAGCTATTCTCCCAATCTTCTTTTGAGAAATGATCTTCCATATTACAAACAGAAAACAGTAAATACAATGGTCATCCCATGTAAACATTAACATGAGCATTAACATTAACTTAGCATCCACGATAAAGTAGGATTTATTTTTTTAATTGGTTTATCCCGATTCCACCTATCAAGATATTTCTGGTGGGAGCCTGAGCTAAATGACTCCCATTTTTCAAATATACAATGTTCTGCCATGTGATTCGTAAACGCCTCCAAAGTTGGGGGCACGGGGGACTTCCAGTGTTTTGCAATAATAGTCTTAGCCATCATGAGAGCATGGCCCAATAGATATTGTGTTGGTCAAGGAAATTCATCTAGATTTATTAACAACAGGGCCAGTTTGGGGGATAAAGGTATATATATTTTAAATATCTCTTGAAGTAGCTTATGTATACCCCCCCAGAATATAAGCAACTTTGGACATGCCCAGAATATGTGTGATAGGAAGCCCTTTTGGCCACATTCCCTCCCACATAGGCCCTCTCTTGTTTTCATGCGGTTAGATATAAGTTGAGGGGAAAAATGCCATCTCATCTATAGTTTTAGTTGTGTTTCCAATATAGCTGCTCCTTTTGTGGCTTTCAATGCTCCCATGAAGGCCTTTTTCCATGTTTCCATGGAGAATCTTTTCCCCCAGCTCCTTTTCCCAGTTCATCATCTGAGATTTCTTTGTAGGTATAAAATTACCTGTCAGGATATTATCAAATCTTCTCGTCTCACTGGGAATTTCAAAGTGTGTATGGGAAATTTCTTAAGGAAGGATCTGATTCTCAGATATTGAAATTTGTCACTCTCTGGTACATGGTACTCTTTTTTGTAGTTGCTCAAAAGATTTCAGTTGGTGTGTAGAGATTAGATTATCTATTCCTGCTATCCCACTCAACCTTCAGTTAAACAATTTCGGTTTGGAATAAAGTATCCTAGGAATGCTATAGGTAGTGTAGGTCTGCATAGGTCCTTATCAAATGTGAGCCTGCGTGTGAGAGATTGCCAAGCCTCGACTGATGCCAGCATGGGGGGTAGTAGGCCCTGGGTCAGTAACTTGAGCTCCACATAGTCTGTCAAGGCTTTCATGGAGGAAGCGTACAATAATGAAGGGAATGAGTCCCCCCTCAAGAACTCCTCCTCCATCCCCTTCCAATTCAGATTGCTTTTACTGTCTATCCAATGTTTCGTTTGATTTATAGTACGCTTCTATAGTGAGGACATCCGCTCCCCCATGTTTCCTGTTCAAAGCCAGAATGGATAGGGTTAAACGAGGCTTTTTCCCTCCCCAAATAAATTCAGACATTTGCCTTTGCAATTTGCTAGGGTAGAATTAGATATATGTTTTGGAAGAGCTCTGAACATACATAATATTCTAGGTAGTATTTTCATCTTATATATCATTATTTTACCATACCATGTTAGGTAAAGTTTCGATTGGCGTTCTAATTCCCTCTGTCGGGATGACAACAGTGGGTGAAAGTTTCCTTTTTCTAGGTCGGCTAATGGGTTAGTTAGTGTCACTCCTAGATATGGGAGACGTTTCTCTTGGTAGCTAAATGGGAATTCTGATAGTATGGCTGTTTTTAGGTCTCTAGTTAAATTTAAACCCAATAATTGGGTTTTCCCCGCATTGAGTTCGTAGTACTTTACTAAATTGGTCAAATATCTGTTGGGAAGCGCTCAATGATTCCAAAGGGTTTGATAGCGTCAACACTAAATAGGCAAATAGGCCTATCTTATGCTGTTTTGAGTTTAGGGGAATTCTAATTCTAATGTCAGATCTTGTTAATTCAGCCAACGGCTCTATGATTAGGATGAACAGTAGTGGAGAGAACAGGCAGCCCTGGCGTGTGCTGTTAATTATGGCAAAAGGCTCTGACATGGTGCTGTCCACCAGCACCCTGGCCAAGGGACCCGTGTACAGGGCCCCGATGGCACATATCTCCTTTCCTCCAAACCCAAACTTTTTAAAGTCTCAAAGGCATAGCCCCAGTGGATTCTATCAAAGGCCTTCTCGGAGTCAAGTGCTAGCAGTGTTGAAGGCAACCTGGAGGATTCCACTGAGTGCATGAGATTCGGGATTCTGCTCGTGCCATCCGAGGCCTGCCTGCCCGAGACAAATTTTATTTGATCTGTGTGGATGATATCAGGGATTATATTTAGGAGTCTATTTGCCAGTATTTTGGCGTATATTTTTATGTCTGTGTTAAGTAATGAAATTGGCCTGAAGTTTGCAGGTTCGTTGGGCTCTTTTCCGGGTTTGGGGAGTGCCACTATCATAGCTTGAAGCATTTCCTTAGGGAAGTGTCCCTGATATAAAAATTTTTATAATATTCGGCTGAGAAGCCATCTGGGCCAGGAGCTTTTTGATTTTTTAGGGATGATATCACTTCCATCACTTCAGAGTATGTTATTTCTTTGTCCATAATTTCAGCTTGAGATGCTGAAATTTTTGGAAGCTTTACTTTTTTAAGGAAATTAGATATATTTATGTTGTTAGGTTGGGTTGTCTGGGCATCATCTTTTAAGTTATATAAATGCTTATAGAAGGATCAGAAGGTATTAGCTATTTGATATGGATGGGTCACTTTAATATTATTTTCCTTAGAAGCTCAACTGTAAGGGACCCTAACTTTGGTAGTTTTTTCCCTGACTAGATTCGGCATCCATTGAGAGGGTTTATTCAAGGAGGAGTATGGTGACGCACATTGTGCCTTTACCACTCTGTCAAAGTCTCCCATTGTGACTTCCCATAATTCTTGTCTTGCTCTAAACGGATAGAATTTCTTACCGAAAATTCTTTTTTTTCCGAGTCATCAGGACGGCAGTACATGGAGGTTGGCCTGTGACCTTGTAGGGACAGGAAGCAAGAGGCTTGAAAAGGCTCCTCCTCCCTTCCATTCCTCAGTGTCTTCCAAATTACTTAACGTGGACATATTTCGGTTTATCAGGAAAACTTTTATTCACTCAAGAAAAAACATTGTTAGTTCAAATTAAACATCTATATCTCTCTCCCTTTTTTTTTTAAACACACAAAAAAAGAGGGGTCAGCTACCTAAACATTAACAGAAGTAATACCGCATGCATCAATAAACATATATAATTATATATAAAGTTTTTCTTTTCTTTTTTTTTTTAAGGGAGGGAAATGACACGCCATCATGATGACTCGGAAAAAAAGGAATTTTTGGTAAGAAATTCTTTCCCTTTCTCCGGCGTCATCATGACAGCAGTACATGGAGCCATACGAAATTACTTTTCTAGGGTGGGACTATCTCCTGTAAAACTTTTCTACTAAAACAATAAGCTGAGGAATGATCAGGATTTAGCCTGTAGTGCTTCACGGACGTGTGCGGGTAAGACCACGTGGCCACCCTGCATATCTGATCTGGTGAAGCCATGGCCCTTTCTGCCCAAGAGCACGATACGGCTCTCGTTGAATGAGCCCTCAGTCCCCCTAGAACCGCCTTGTAGCTGGAGGAGTAGGCTTGCTGGATCGCTGTTTTTATCCAGCGGCTAATGGATCTTTTAGAAGCCTCCTTTCCTTTGCTCGGTCCCTGAAATTGAACAAAGAGATTGTCAGCTTTTCCAAAGGGAGATGTATGTTCTAAATAATACAGAATGGCTCTTTTCACTTCCAGACTGTGATATTCTTTCTCTTTGTCGTTTTGTGGGTTCTGACAAAAGGAGGGAAGGATAACCTCCTGGCTCTATGAAATTTTGAGGCCACTTTGGGTATGAAAAAGGGGTCAATTTTTAAGACGATTCTATCGTCCAGTACTAATAATTACAGTGTTCTGCATGAAAAGGCCTGGATCTCGTTAACCCGCCTTGCCGTCATAACCGCGATCAAGAGTATCGTTTTAAGGGTTAGCGTTTTTAGAGGCTTTTAATCACTAGGTTTAAATCCCACAGAGGTACTGAGCTACGGTCTTCTGGCCTTTATGAACCTGCGGACTAACTTGTGCTCAGCTAACGGCTGAGACAGAAAGCACGAAAGGGCTGAAATCTGGACTTTAAGGGTCCCTGGGCTTAGATTTTTGTCCAGGCCTTCCTGAAGGAAGTCCAGAATCTCCGTTATAGAGGTGTCGAAGTCAGAAACTTCCGACTTCTTCCAGGAAGTAAACTTTTTCCATATTTTATTATAGATGGCGGTGGTTACTGGCTTACGGCTCTGACACAGAGTTGACACTACTCTGGCAGGCAAACCTTGGTTTAGTAACATCTGTTTCTCAACATCCAGGCTGTTAAATTTAGCTTCTGCACGTTGGGACACAGAACTGGGCCCTGCGACAGGCGATCTTCTCTGGCTGAGAGCCGGACTGGGTCTGCGATAGCTGGGTTCAGGAGAAGGGGAAACCATGCGCACTTCTCCCAGTACGGGACAACTAGTATAACAGTTATGTGACTTCTCCGGATTTTCTGCAGGACCCTTGGGATAAGGGAAATGGGAGGGAAGGCGTAAGCCAGATCCATATTCCACGTTTGAGAGAAAGCGTCAATCCCCCTGGCTTTGTCTCTTGGGTTGAGGGAGAAGTATTTCTCGCATTCTGCGTTTGACCTGCTCGCGAAAAGGTCTACTTGCGGCATACCCCAGGTGTTCACGATACGTCGGAACTCTTCTTGGTTCAGGGACCATTCTCCCGGATCCAGTTGTTTTCGGCTGAGGTAGTCTGCCGTCACGTTCTGAGACCCTCTGAGATGGACTGCTGTTAGAGACCGCAACATGACTTCGGCCCACCGGAAGATTGAGGGTGTTAGTTTTAAGAGATAGAAGTTCCTGGTACTTCCTTGATGATGAATAAGGGAAACCGCAGTCATGTTATCTGAGAAGACTTTAACGTGTTTGCCTCTTAAGGTGTCTGGTGAGCTGCGCAGTGCTTCCCAGATAGCCATAAGTTCCCTAAAGTTTGAGGTCTGGGTTTTAGTTTCTGGGCCCTATTTCCCTTGTAACAGATGTTGTCCTACCTGTGCTCCCCTACCGAGCTGGCTTGCATCCGTGATTACACTAACAAAGGGTTCCTGAACCCACTGGGATTCTGCATTCAGATTATGTGCTGACAGCCACCAGCGAAGAGACCGGACAACTGACGATGACAGGGGCATCTTGCTATCTAATGAGGTCGCCGCTCCATCCCAATTACTCAGGACAGCCCATTGCAGTGTTCTTGAATGTGTTTGGGCCCACGGTATAATCTGTATGCATGGTGTCATAAGGCCCAACAGTCTCATTCCTTCTTTTAATGATACCTGTTTTTTTCGCACGTATTTACGGACTGTCTGTCCTAAGCTTTCCTTCCTGGGTGGCGGCTAAGATAGAGTCTGGAACTCAGAGTTTATCTGGACCCCCAAGAATATTTTTGGAGTTTCTGAGACGAAGACTGGACTTTTGGAACTTCACGATCCACCCCAGTTTTTGGAACAGGGTGACTGAACGAGCGATATCTTCCTTCAGGACCTTTACCGAGGGGCCTATCAGTAAAAAATCGTCCAAATAGGGAACAATGTTGATGCCTGATGCATGGAGATGCGCTACCATCTCGACCACGATTTTCGAGAAAACCCTTGGCGCTGCAGATATGCCAAATGGTAAGCACTGGAACTGGAAATGATAGACAGTTCCCGATTTCTACCGCGAATCGCAGGTATTTATGATGTTCGGGAAGAATCGTGACATGATAGTATGCATCCTTTAGGTCGATTGTACACATGTAATCCCCCCTATTAACTAGGGTTACGGCTGATCTAATTGTCTCCATCTTAAACTTTTTATAAATGATATACTTGTTTAAGCCTTTAAGGTTAAAGATCATCCGGTGTGACCCATTTGGTTTTTTAATGAGGCAAAGGAGATAGTACCCCAATCCCTGTTCTACAGCGAGAATCTCCACTATTGCCCCCATTAGGAAGCAGGTTAGTGATTTCTTCTCTAAAGACTTTTTGGAGGGCCGGGGATTGCATGGGAGTTATAGCGAATCTATTAGAAGGCCAGACAAAAATTTCTATTTTATACCCCTGGGATATTAACTGGAGAACCCACAGGTTTTCTGTAACGCCCTGCCATTCCTGACAAAACCTCAGCAATCTACCCCCCACCTGGGAATTCTCTACTGGGGTAGCAACTTCCCCCGTCTTACCCCTGCCGCCTTTGGGGTAAGACCAGCGGCCCGTCTTTCCTTTTCCCCGATAGGGCCTGAAGGTAGGCTGTCATTGAAGGGTTGCAGGGTCCTCCCCTGGTCTGGAAGTCTTTGGGTCTTATCCGCTGCTTTTTTCAGGATCTTGTCCAGATCAGCCCCGAAAATGTATTGCCTAGAGAAGGGGATGTTGCATAGTTTATTTTTAGATGTAGCATCCGCTTTCCAGGTTTTTAGCCAGATCGCTCACCTGGCCATATTAGACAGTGCCACATTCCTGGCTAACAGTCTAATTGTCTCGGCAGGGGTGTCCGCCAGAAAGGCTGTTGCTAACTTTAACAGAGGTATACACCCCTAGATCTCCTCTCTGGATGCCCTCTGCCTGACTTGGTCATCCAGTTCCCCCAACCAAAGGAACATAGACCTCGCCACTGACGTGGCTGCGATATTTGACTCTAAGGCATAGGCCAATGCTTGCCATGCCCGCTTCATGAGGACATCGACCTTATTGTCCATGGGGTCCTTTGGATGGGAGGAATCCTCGAAGGGAAGCGCCGATTTTCTAGCCATGTTGGCCACCTGTGCGTCCACCCTCGACATGCTCTCATACTCCCGTACATCTTCCTCTGAGAACCTAAGTCTCTCTTTAAATTCTCTGGACAGATACAGTTGTTTCTCAGCACAGGTCCATTCGTCGGAAATAACCTTCTTCAAAGTAGTGTTTACAGGAAAAACAATCCTATTTCTGGCCCTTAGTTTGCCAAACATGTTGTCTTGGGCAGACCTTGGTTCAACGGTATCCTCAATTTTCATGGTGTCTCTTACCCCTTTCAGAAGCTCGTCAAGATCACCTGAGGTGAAGTAATATTTTTTACTCTCATCCGTAGCCTCGGGATGATGATTAAATAATTCGCCTTCTGAGAGCTCGCCTAGCAACTGCTCCGAGTCCGAGCTTGTCAATGGCGTATAACTGGGCCTCTTAGTGGATTTTTTCTCCTGCTGGGCTGATGGAAGGCTAGAGATGGATGCTCGCATATCCTCTCTAACTAGGGACCTTATGTCCTCCATAAATGCCAACTGCTCCTCCTTAAAGATTTTGGCTGCGCACTCCGGGCATAACGATATTTTATATGCATCCTCTAATTTTATAAGGCACATAGAGCACTTCATATGCCTCTTTTTGGGATCCTGCTTAACTTTAACAGATTCCCTGTCCTGCAACGATACATGCATAGAAGCGCATAAATACACACACAATGCCCCCCTTAAACCAAACTTTGTACATATTGCACCTTTTTTAGTTTATTGGAACACTCATGGTTTTCAGGGCCTCCACGTCAGTCTCTTTGCTGGTCATGCTGGAAGAAGAACACCAGAAAACCGGAGACGCACACTTCTATGAAGCTGCTGCTGTAGTGGAGGCTGTCAGGGGTTTTAAATATCCGGGTTCTGCTGGAGTGTGACGTCATCACGTTGTGACGCATCACAAGCCCCGCCCCCTGTGTCACGCGGCCCGCGTGCTGAACCCTGCTGCCGGTCTGAGAGGGGTCTCAGGAGCCTCTAGCCCGCCGCTCTCCCTGGTGCCATGGATAGGAAGAGAGGGGAGGGAAAGCCTGTGGCCTGCTGTTCCCCCCAATCCGCGGATGAAGTAGGTAAGAGGGGAGGCGAATCCTGTGGTCCATGCTTCCCCTCCCCCTGGTGATTCTTTCTGCTCCAGAGAGGGAGCCCTCTTGCTTGTCCCTGTAGGGACAGGAAGCACTGAGGAATGGAAGGGAGGAGGAGCCTTTTCAAGCCTCTTGCTTCCTGTCCCTACAAGGTCAGAGGGCAACCTCCATGTACTGCCGTCGTGATGACACTTGGGAAAAATAGTATTATGGTCTTACTCTGTGGGGGACTTCTGTAGTTCTCTTTCCAGGGCTTGGATCTGGGATAGGAGAGAATCTACTTTATCTGTTTTTTCTTTTTTGTAGGTAGCACTTAATTTTATGAGTATGCCTCTTATGAATGCCTTATGTGCCTTCCACAGAATGGGTCAATTTCTGAAGTATCATTTAGTTTAAAATATTCATGTAATGCTGACTCTTTTTTTTTTATATTTGGGTATACCCATCAGATATGTATTATTCCTCCACTGTCTATGCGGTTTTTGGCTACTCTCCAGTGACAGGACTATCTTCAACGAAGCGTGGTCCGACCAAGTCGCTGTGCCAATTGATGACTCCCTCACCTTTGACAATGTCTCTCTGTCAACAAGACATAAATCTATTCGGGAGAATGTCCTGTGTCTCGGAGAGTAGTAAGAGAAATCTCTTGCTGATGCGTTTAGACACTGAAAGGTATCATATAATGCTGCTCCCTGTAACCAAGGTCCCAATGTAGCCCCTCCCCTCATTTTTTGTTCTCGAAATATCTATAGACCTACCTGGAACCACGTTAAAGTCTCCGCAGACAACCACCGCCCCCTTAGCCAGCGTCTTACTTTGTTCATAGTTTTATTTAGAAAAAGATTCTGTCTGGAGTTTGAAGTGTAGACATTAACTAATGTCATCTTTGTATTATTTAGGGAACCAATTAATATTATAAATCTCCCCTTAGGGTCTAATATTTGGGACTCTATGTCGAGCGCAGCGTTTTCTTTAACCCTTTGCAATCCATTTTTGAATTCAGGGTTTCCTAGGGGTTTTTTTCTTTCTACCATTATACAATCACGTCATCTGCTGGTTAGAGCCAGTACTGCGGTATGGGACATGCTGGAGAGGCCCCCCCCCCCCCCCCCGACAACAGAGTGGCCAGTAATCTACAGTAAGAATACCCTGCCGGACATCGGAGCTGTACAGCCTTCAATCAGAATGTCTTTAGATGTCAGACAGTGGATTGGAAAGGGTTAAAAGCCTGCTTGTTTTTTGGGAGTGCAGGAGCGCACTATTTGTGGAAATTTTTTATGTGCCATTTTTTTACAGTCTGACTCAATTAAATGTGTCTCCTGTATAATTAATCACAGAGACAGATGGGTCATCACCTCCACAACAGTATCACTGTAGAGAACCTTTTAAATTATGCTTATTTGTTTGCTAAAGTATAACTTTTATTAGGCCTCCTTCCCACGAACGGATTTCCGCCGCGTAATTCGCGGCGAAAATCCGCTGCGTTGCCCGCAGCTATTAGGTTCTATTGAACCTAATAGCACAATGCTCACGATGCGTAATTCCACCGCGGAATTACGCACCGCGATTTCTCCCGTCCTCACCCGCAGCATGCTCTATTTTCTGCGGGTGAGGACGGGCTGTACGCACTGACGGCTTCCATTGCAGTCAATGGAAGCCGTCCATTCACGCTATCTCCCGCTGTAACCAGCGGGAGATAGCGTGAAAAAACGCTTTCCCGCCCACCGCCGAGCGTCATATGACGCCAAATGACGCGGTCCGGCCGCGTCACGTGACACGGCCGGCCGTGCACGTGACACGGCTGGTGACGCGAGGGCGGTGGGCGGTGACGGGCGGTGACGCGCGGCGGTGGGCGGGGAAGCGATTTCACGCTATCTCCCGCAGGTAAGTATAGGGGCTCTGGGGGGCGCCGTGACGGGCTTCACAGCGTAATATTACGCTGCGGAGCCCGTCACGCTCGTGGGAAGGAGGCCTAAGTATTTCTTTAAAACTAAAATCACACACCACTATAGATTACCACATTTAATTAGACAAACATAAAACAAAATTAGTCATTACCCTCAGTACTAGTAGTTCAAACGTTAATCGTACATGCAGGGTATGTCCATTAATTCATGAACATTATAGAAACTGATGTAGTTCTAAAGTACAGACTCTTTCACCTCCACTTTCAGGTCTTCTGGTGAGACCAGCCTGATATATACATCTACTGGTGACAGATAAAGATTAAGTGGTTGCTTTATGCTGACACCCAATCTGATTTATTTCTATGGCCAGTCAGTGATAATCCGGTGTGGAGGATCAACACGCACTGTGGCTTAACAATAACAACTAGTCAGACAATATCATACTGTTATACTATAGGTGTTAACCGCGCATGAAAAAGCCTTTCAACGTGTCAGCCTGATGACAGCAGGGCTATATACGGCAGACTAAGGCTACATGTACTAGCCACTCACCCTCAGAAACATACTATGTATCCAAGCCAAAAAAAGTATTTGTAGCAAGCGCTATAAATCATACACAGTCTTGAGTTGAACGTTCCAGAACGGCACAGTGGAATTATCTCCGGGCGTTCTACCTGTTTAAAGGCCTTATTTAATCTGGAAATTAACGTCTTGAATAGAGATGAGCGAGCACCAAAATGCTCGAGTGCTCGTTACTCGAGTCAAACTTTCAGTGATGCTCGAGAGTTCGTTTCGAGTAACGAACCCCATTGAAGTCAATGGGCGACTCGAGCATTTTTGTATATGGCAGGTGCTCTGCTAAGGTTTCCATTTGTGAAAATCTTAGCAAATCACCAAAGTCATGTAAAAAACACAGAAATGGATAGGGCAGGCGAGGAGCAACATGCAGGGCTGCATTTTGGGCTCCGAGGTCTCACTATTAAGCCACAATAGTGGCAAGAGTGAGACCCTCCCCCCCCCCGCACTGTCAGCATAACGATCGCTCTCCTCTGCCACAGCTGTAACAGCTGTGGCAGAGAAGAACGATGTTCGCCCATTGAATTCAATGGAGCTGGCAGTACAGCCGGCTCCATTGAAAGCAATGCGCTGCGGGCGAGCGCGGGATGAATTTTCGGGAAGGGCTTAAAAATATAAGCCCTTACTTGAAAATCATCCTAAAATGTGTAAAAAAAAAATGTATACTCACCTTTTTGCTGCAGCCGGAGTTCAGCGGCGTCTGGCCGGCAGTTGTCCTGCACTGCTCTGAGTAGTATTCAGCAGCTGGGGATTTAAAATCCCCGCCTGCTGAATGAGCTGCCTCTGATTGGTCACAGCCTCACCAATCAGAGGCAGCTCTCACTCACACCCATTCATGAATTCATGAATGGGTGAGTGCTGCCTCTGATTGGCACAGCGCAGGGACCAATCAGGGGCAGCTCTCAGCTGAAAGCTTTCAGGAAGGGCTTATATTTTTAAGCCCTTCTCGAAAATTCATCCTGAGATTGCTGGCAGCCCATTGCTTTCAATGGAGCCGGCTGTATTGCCGGCTCCATTGAATTCAATGGTCAGTGCTCGTTTAATCGAGACGAGTACCGCGTGGTGCTCGTCTCGAGTAATGAGCATCTCGAGCACCCTAATACTCGAACGAGCATCAAGCTCGGACGAGTATGCTCGCTCATCTCTAGTCTTGAATAATTTGGTGAAATCTGTCTCTATATTCCACACTTAGTTTTGACATTATCCTGATGAATCAGCCCAAGAATCACATCAGGCTGAGGAAACGCGTCGACCATTAGTCTATTATCTTCATTAACCTTATAACAAGACATAATCCTTTATCCCAAATATTTGACTCCTCATAGAGCTAAACTTTTTGGGAATACAAAACAACTTGGTCAAGTGACCATCTAATGGTCCTTTGGTGTATCATTAACCGTGTTGGATACGAGATACGATTTAGTATCAAAACATAACTGGCCAAGACATATTTTTAATGACGTTAAGTCCAGTTCACTTCTTTAGTCCTTATACCTACTCCAGAGTACTAACCAAATGACATTGTAACTATAAGGGCGAATATAGCCTCCTACTTACTGTATCTGGGTAGTAATGACCTGACTGGCCATAGAAATAAATCAGATTGGGTGTCAGCATAAAACAACCACTTAATCTTTATCTGTCACCAATATGTGTATATATCAGGCTGGTCTCACCAGAAGACCTGAAAGTGGAGGTGAAAGAGTCTGTACTTTAGAACTACATCAGTTTCTATAATGTTCATGAATTAATGGACATACCCTGCATGTACGATTAACGTTTGAACTACTAGTACTGAGGGTAAAGACTAATTTTGTTTTATGTTTGTCTAATTAAATGTATGTGGTAATCTATTTCACAGGGGCAGTAGTCTAACAGTAATATTAAAGCCCTTCACAGTTTGGACTGATTAAAATAAATAATTTTATTATAGAATGCTAAAAACCATCTACCACTCTAGGGCACACCTGACATAGAACAAAAAACAAAACCAACAACGGGTAGCATGCTAGATGGGTTGGTGGCCAAATTAGATTGGAATATTAGCGACCAACTCACATATACTCCAAACAAGGTTACTGTGGGGCCGTGCACTAGTGCCCCCAGTGGCCAAATAGTGTAAATAGCTCTCCCTAAATTAATAGGCTCAATATGGATGTTAATAGCCTATTATGTACCAGGAATATTTGTCAAGGTGACAGTGTGGAATTCGCAAACCCCTCTCGTAATAGTGTGGTACTGGAATTAGCGGGAGCGTGTAAGACCTAGTAAATAAAGATGTACAAGGGTCCTATTTGTTATTACACTAAATGTAAGTTCGGGTTTGGTTCCCTTTATAGGATTGATTCTCCTATTTACTTTAGATGTGAATTAGGGTTTCATTCCCTTTTATAGAATAAATTCTTCGACGCGTTTCCCCGTGAATGCCACGAATCATCAGGAAGTGAGTATTTCAGGAATGCACCAAAAGAAGCGTAGAATGCTGCCCACGAGGGGCAGATCGTGTGGTCAGTGGTATAAGCATGCAGCTTAGCGAGGATAAACTGATCATACAATAGGGGAGCATATAGGGTAGAGGGTTAATATATACCATAGAGGGAGTATACTATGTCAGCCCAGTATTGTATGACACAAGCACATGGGTGCATAAGTGTCAGGCTGTGCATAGTATTATGGAGGGCTATTGGGTGGATTCACCAGGGTTTTGTATCCCTTGCTCCATCAGAAAAAATATATATGTATCTGGGATTCTTAAGCGACACAAAAAATTGGAGCTATGTCGCTCGTCGTAGGTCTTTTTGACAATGCAGTAGCCCCTAGATATGCTCGCAAACGATGCGGGAAAGTGACGCCTTAATGTCCCACAAACAGTTGGAGCAATAACCCTCAGAGAGACTCATAGGGGGTGTAGTCATCAGGAGCCTATTGCATATAGCGTAGATATGCTGCTTGCAAGAGTGCTAGCACCCACTCTGGAGGTAAAGCATTCTAGAGCTACTATTTGAGTTAAGCTATTGCTATAAGACCCCCCATACCCTCTTTTGCCCAGCTCAAGATGAAAATAACAAAGTGCTCTTAGCCCTGATGGTGGACATGGAGCATATATGGTCATCTATAGTGGTGTGTGATTTTAGTTTTAAAGAAATACTAATAAAAGTTATACTTTAGCAAACAAATAAGCATAATTTAAGCAGGTTCTCTACAGTGATACTGTCTCCTGTATACATACAATGTTGACGTCTGCAATGGCATCCTTCCAAACCGAGTTTCTTTTGTATGGGGAGTTCAGCCCGTTGGCATTTAGGGACATAATTTTCCAGGCAATGTCTTCATTGGTCGCGTATCGCTCAAGAAGTGGAAGTGGTTGGAATCAATGTGGATGGGGGGAAAAACATAATAACAAAACCATATGCAACAGTAGCCTGGAGGCATATTAAAAAGAGCTAGGATTTCTCCCAAATTGAGTAAAGGAAACAGATCCAACATGCTTATTTCCCTCTTCGGGATACTGAGTGAAGGACCCATGTAGAGAAAAAGATTGAAAAAAACCCAAAAAGAACAAAGAAATGTAAGCACAAACGTCTACAAGGTATTAAAGGCAAGCAATCTTCGCTTGCGAGATTCTTGGGGGGTAAAGTTCGGCAAATCAGGCGGCCACTCTTGTTTGTAAGGCTAAACAGTTCCACTGACGGTGAATATTAGATTAACGTCCTTTGTTCTGATTTCATCCTGGGGGTTTGGAGCTGTAGAATTTTGAGCTGTGAGATCTGGGAGACCCTGAACGCTTTAGCCTTGCGTCTGTAGATGGTTGTTTTGGGTCTCTTTCTCCCCTTCTGTGACTGCTCACCTCTGTCACGGTCCGGTGGAAGAGCAGTCTCTGGGCTCGGAATAGGCTCCTCAGCCGAGAAGCCGGAAGTGGGGGACTCCTGTGAAGCCCTGGCGGGCAGCGACTCCTGCGCTGACAAGAATTTCTCCAGCCGCCGGGAAGCTGAACGGCTCGTCCTCTTTCTGGTCATCCCTGCACTACTGAGCATTTACTATGTTTACTATGCCAGGTGCTGTAGGTGAATCACCCGTGGGAGCTGAGTAAAGTTACTTAGAGCGGCGGTGCCTGGCGGAGCTTAGACCAGTGCTGCCGTCCTGGATCCCTTGCAAGCCACGCCCCCCTTTTACTCAATTTTTTATGATAATCCAAAATAACTGCCTAATGGAATATATGATTGCCATAAGATTAGGGCAGCTGGATAGATTCAAACAATAGTGGAAGGGATGGCTTCAATTTTGTGGCTATTCTTGCTAATGATCCTGTTTGTTGTAGGTCCATTAGGTCTAGCATCAGAGGGCACCACAATGTATTGTATACCATATAGTTACAACTGATTAGTCGACCACTTCAGGGCAAAAAGTGGCACTAAAGGTTGCTTAATAGGAATATTTCTCGGACCACAATGCAAAATTCATAGTATTGTTTTGACTTTATATGATTGTTTTGTTCTCATTTTTTTATATTCTTCACTTTCTCCTTGTTTTCTTTTTTTTTTAACTACTCCTCCCCTTCTTTTCTTATAAGATTCTCTTAGTCAATTCACTCACAAACAAGTGTATGCAAGTTAGGCATCGCCCTGCTCTCCCCATAAAATGTAGCCTTATACCTGCATTATCCTTCAGCACTGTGGGATTATATCCTTCCCAGTGCCCCTAGCCCAAATGCAAGCTAATGAGCCATTACTCTCCTATTTAACTGGGCCAGAAATGCTCCTCTGGTTTTTTTGAGTTTGTTTCTTGCTCCCAGCAAAGGTATTATGCTTCTGATTTCTGTGCACTGACCCTTGGGCATGTTATTTGGATTTGCTTGAACTCTACCTGCCCTGACCCTTACACTTATGACTCAGAACTTGTTTGTACACTGCCAGCCCCAACCATATCCTGACTGTGGACTGTATCCTGACAGTGCGCTTTGGCCAGTCTCATGGTGTATTGCACCAGTGTCGCTAACCCCCATAGGTCAACTGCCAACTACTCCGGGACTATTACAGGTGGTAGTGGCCTGTTCAATTCCCTGCAGCGAAGGCCAGATCCTTGTTCAGGGGTTAAAGGGTGAATACCGGAGAACAGTCAGGATAATGTCCTTAGGTTTAGCCCAAAGTTAAACCAGTTAGTTGGCAGAGTGGGTACACACCTACTGATCATAACAATGCATAACTCATTATAAACCTAACAGAACTGAAGTAAGGAAATTTAAGTGTCAAAACCAGCAACTCTCGGGGCCGCCGTGCCCACACCACCGGTCCTGCCACCCGGGTTACAGGAGTGCAGTGTAGGGGACCACGGTTCTACTGATCTCCCCTGGCCGCTGTAAATCTGGTCGCCGCTGGGTTGCTCGGGAGGCAGCAGGTGCTTCTCTATTTCCTTGACATTAATGGTTCTATTTTCCATCTTTAGTGCGTACAGATTTTTAGTGCGCAAAAACGTACGCAAACACAGCCGTGTGAATCCGCTTGTGCTTCTGGCATTGGCACTCCCTTAAAGAGCGCCATGATGTCAGAAGTTCAAGAACGTGACGCTGCAGCTCTATTACAACAATCAGTGGGACTGCAGCGGGGTGCAGTGCTGGATTCTGACAGCCCTGAGAGCTAAGAACAATTCACTTTCTTATTTTAATACAGGGGGTCTTATTGAAGAGGGGTTGTCCAGTAACCAGAAAACTCCTCTAATATTTGCTTTTGTGTTCCTATTTTTTTGCGAATATATTGAGAAAGCTGAAACCCGGTCTAGAACCTTTGTGACCTTGCCTCTGTGGTAAATTTGGTGCCGATTGGTTCAGTTGTTTGGCCGTACTTAAACAGAAGCAAACAGAAATGTGTTTTTATATGTGTAAAGATAATACAATGTGAAATAAGCTATGCTTCAGTAATTGGGGTTCGGGGAAGCAAGTGTCAGATGGCGTGGCACCGAACTGCATCCTTGTCCAAAACGAAGAGAAGCCTTGATGGGTCTTTGTGTAGATGCAATAAGATTACAATGTACCTTAGACTTGAAGCAGAAGTGGTCAGAAGAAGCTTAAGATATAAAGCCGCAGCTACTTGAAATGTAGACATGCAGACAGGAACTGGTCAAAAGAACCGAAGAAAACATCATCAAGCAGCAGCCGCACGATATCGAGGTGTCTACTTCCACTGCTGCCAGAATCCTGTGTGGTGTCGGTGGTCACCTAGTAATGTTATCTCACACCTCCTCTTCATACATTGTAGACACATCAGTAAAACATAGTTGTACATTTCTTAGAATAGGCATATTATACTAAAATGAGACCATGAGGCCCGGGTACGAAGGTGCGCCAGTGAGATCTGTAAGACCAAATAAGGTGCTCTTTGTCACTTGGGTGAACAGGTTGATTGATTTAACCTACCGTATATACTTGAGTATTAGCCGACCCGAGTATAAGCCGAGTCAATAAGTTTTACCACAAAAAACGGATAAAACTTATTGACTCGAGTATATACTAGGTAAATACAAAATGCAATACTCACCTCCCAGACGGGGTCTGGGTCCACAGCGTGATGTTCCCCCCATCAGTGTGGCAAGCTGCTTGAGACTTCTCCCCTCTGTCATCTCCCTGCTTGGCTTTGAATATCCCCGCCATCAGTGCTGTGAAAGTAAGTGCTGTGATTGGATTAAGCGCCAGTGTAATCCACTGAATGGCTGTGAATGATCGAGCACCGGTTGTGATTGGCGGGCGCTCGATCCAATCACAGCGCTTACCTACACAGTGCTGACGGCAGGGGTATTCAAAGATGAGCAGGGAGATGACAGTGGGGAGAATTCTCAAGCAGCTTGCCGCACGCCCGGTGGGATCATCGCGCCGGAGATACAGACGCAGGCTGGGAGGTGAGTATTGCGGGTTTTTTGTTGGTTTTTTTTTTTACCTCACTCGAGTATAAGCCGAGGGGGGCTTCTTCAGCATAAGAAATGTGCTGAAAAACTAGGCTTATACTCGAGTATATACGGTAATCTAAATAAAAATTCTACCATTCCAAGATCTCTACTTGCTGTAAGTGAATAGATTTATTCTTCTGATTAATGCAGTCACACAGGGAAATAGCAAGCAGTTTGTATGAGGGAGGGGCACCAGGCAGAGGTAGCCTCTAAGTCACATGTGTCAAACACAAGGCCCGCGGGCCGTATCCGGCCCGCTGCCTCGTTTCATGTGGCCCGCGGCGTGCCGACGCTGCTCACCACTAAGCTATTACCAGCTGGAGTGCTGCAGCTCCCTGCTGGCATATTAACATTTTTCACAACACTTCTGCCCTATTCAGCAATTCCAGCAACCTGATTGGTTGCTTGGTGAATCAGCCAACCCAAACAACCAATCAGGCTGCTGGAACTGCTGAATAAGCAGAAGTGATGTGGAAAATGTTAATATGTGAGCGGAGGGGAAGCAGCGCAGACAGCAAGGAGGAGGTAAGTATGTGGTTTAGGGGGGCTAATGGTGGCTGCTGGGGGGGGGGGGGATTTAGTGGTTGCTGCCGAGGGGGGTGTTAATGGTATTAATGGTTGCTGGGGGGGGGGGAGGTTATTGGTGGCTGCTGGAGGAGGGGGGTAAATGGTGGCTGAGGGGGGGGGGGTTAATGGTGGCTGAGGGGGGGTTAATGGTGGCTGCTGAGAGGGGGGGGTTAATGGTGGCTGCTGAGAGGGGGGGTTAATGGTAGCTACGGGGGGGGGTTAATGGTGGCTGCTGGAGGAGGGGGGTTAATGGTGGCTGCTGGAGGAGGGGGGTAAATGGTGGCTGAGGGGGGGGGTTAATGGTGGCTGAGGGGGGGTTAATGGTGGCTGAGGGGGGAGTTAATGGTGGCTGCTGAGAGGGGGGGGTTAATGGTGGCTGCTGAGAGGGGGGGGGGGGGTTAATGGTGGCTTCTGAGGGGGGGGGGATAATGGTGGCTGCTGGGGGGGTCACTATTAGGGCTTGTTCACATGGGTATTTCGGTAGCACAAATACGCTGTGTATTTGCGCAATCAAAAATTGCTAATGCCTGCATATTTAGGCACGGAAAAAAGAACGCAGATGGGCCCACTGAGATGGTGCCCAAATATGCAGTGAATACATAGGTTTCCTGCGCATTCACCACATATTTGCGCGGCCCATTCACTCCAATGGCTTATTGGGGTGCGTAGTACGCAACAAAATATGTCATACTGTGTGAAAATGTACATCATGTGAATGAACTCACTGAAATCAATGGCTTCTATTCACTGCATATTATGTACGCAAATACGCTTGTGTGAACAAGCCCTTACTATACTGTCTTACAATCGGCCCTTTGAAGGTCACCATAAGCCGGATGTGGCCCTCAGTGAAAATGAGTTTGACACCCCTGCTCTAAGTCATCACCCCTCCTCTCCCTCCCTCCTTAGGTCCACTAGACCAGGTGATATTCCTCATCCATGCAGCAGTGTCTTGTCGAACTATATGACTTATCTTCTTCCCGGCTCTGTCTCCCTCTCTAATGTGCCGACGATCTGTTATCAGTCCACAACTGGCGCACCCACAACTCAGTTGCTTAGTTCTACTACTGCATTTATGTTATGAGCTTGTTTCTGGTATTGTATCTATGCAATGAGGTTTCTGCATGCTGTATTTATGTTATCAGTTTAATTCTTAGACTGCATGTATGCACTGAGGTTGTTTCTGCTGCATTTATGTAATGACCTAGGTTCTGGTACTGTATTTATGTTATTAGCTTGGTTCCGGTGCTGTATTTTGTTATATTTATGTCCTGAGCTTCATTCTTGTGCTATGTTTATTTATTGAGTTTAGTTCTGGTGCTGTATTCATGTTATGATCTGGTACTGTATTTGTGTTATGAGCTTGGTCCTGGAGCTATATTTATATTATGAACTTGGTTCTGGTGCTGTATTTATATAAGGATCTGTGTTCTGGTGCTGTATTTGTGCTATGAGCTTTGTTCTGGGACTGTATTTATGTTATGAGCTTGGTCCTGGAGCTATATTTATATTATGAACTTGGTTCTGGTGCTGTATTTATATAAGGATCTGTGTTCTGGTGCTGTATTTGTGCTATGAGCTTGGTTCTGGGACTGTATTTATGTTATGAGCTTGGTTTTGTGCTGCATTTATGTACTTAGCTTGGATCTGGTGCTGCATTTATATTAAGAGCTTGATTCTGGTACATCATTTATTTAGTCAGCTTTTCTGGGGGAGGATGCTGCTATCCTGCTGCTTTCTACACAAGTAAAATACAGACAGACTGTCTATCAGTGCAATATATATTGTTTTTTCCCCTTCTAATTGGGGTTAAGAACATTCTGCACAGGGCATCAGCTAAGGTTGTATCTACTGCTCACAGCTGCAGTGCTTGTTACAGTATATCAGGACTTACTCACATTACACACTCTCTGAAGCCTCCATGAAGCTGACATATGAAGACAGCCTTTCCTGAGTCAGCTTTTTGGCCCCCTGAGTGCCCCATAACGAGGCGGGATATTATGGTTACCTGCTGTTACGCCTGAATTTTATAGGTAAAAGATAATTTTTAGGTGATTTCTAGAAAGTTCTGCAGAATGTTTTGTGCATGTAATATATGGAAGTGATCTTATCTTAGATGGATTTTCAGTTCCAGGCGCAATTTGTTTAGGGAAGTCGGCCCATAGTGTCATATTGATGTAGATAATGGAAGTGGCTTTTCAAGATATTTCCAGTGAATTAATATGAGGATGTGACTCGTCCGTTGAGGCAGTGCAGTATAGAATTTAGTTTTTTATTGGTACCATTTTGGAGTACAACTGGAGATGAGCGATCATGCTAGAGAAAATTGCATTTCCCTTCCCTGCATGTTTAGCGCCATTTTTTAGCCAATAAACATGCAGGGAAGGCTTTACCACTTCCTGCTGTAACGTGCCAACCCTGTGCACATCTATAGCAGTGACTGGCTGGGCTGATCAGGTGACCTCTGAGTATTAAAACTCTGGTCACCTGAGGCTCGCCTCACACGCATGCTGCATGAGCTGAGGGATAGAGCTGCTGCTATAGGGAAAGCGATAGTGTAGGGTACAGGTTCCGGTTAGGCAGGGATCCTTGCTCCAAGTACCCAACAGTCCTTTCTAGGACTGCAACTCCTCTCATTGTGTGCATCAGTAGTTTGGCTGGCTGGGAGCAGTAGTGCTCACAAATTTTTTCTCAAGCATCCCGGCTGTATACTGCATTCTGTTACCGGTTTTATGCAGTATACTGCTAGTGGTGTACACAGACTAGATAGGAAGTAACAAAACTCCTATCATTTCTCATTTTTTATTTTTTTGGGCTGAGAGCGTATGGTATATACCCGTGTCTGGGTACTGTCTATCCATGCTAACAACAGTATACACAGTTTAAATTTTTTGGAGGGGTCCGTTGAAAGCATACGGTATAGAACCGGGTCTGCGTTGAAATTATTTTGGGGCCTCCTGATAGTGTTCGGTCTACAGCCGGGTGTACCCGCTGTCAATCTTCGCTATCGAACAGCAGTATGCACTGTTCATATTTTATTTGGGCCTGCTGATAGTGTACAGTATATAACCGGCTCTGCCTGCTGTCAATCTCCGCTATTAAACAACAGTATACACTGTTGAAATTATTTTGGGGCCTGCTGATAGTGTACGGTATATACCCGTGTCTGGGTGCTGCAAATTTACGCTATCTGACAACAGTATACATTGTTTGTTGTGTCTATGTTGACCTATAAGTGTAAGCAAAACAACTCTCGTTTTGCGTAGCATTTTGTCCAAGTGCATTATCCAACATGATGATTAGGGGTAAGGGTTGAGGTCGAGGACGTGGGCGTCCGAATGAGGGTGTGGGCATAGGCCGAGGTCCTGGGCAGGGTGAAACTGAGTCAGCTGCTGAGGGATTAGTAGAGCACCGCGTATCTATACTCCTTAGCTTCATCTCACATTTTGCAGGTCCGCGTGGTAGAACATTATTAAAAGAACATCAGTGATGACATGGATGGCGGATAACGCTTCCAGTGATTTATTCACCACCCAGTCTTCCACGCAGTCCACTCACGCTAGTCAAGGCACTGCACCTCTGAATCCTCAGGCTGATCCTCCTTCCTCCCAGCCTGGTCACTCCAGGAAAAGGAGAGCTTCCGAACAGGCATACTACCAAGAACTGTTCTCGGGTCCCTGCCCTGAGTTGGAAAACAGGGTGTTAGGAAGAGGCTCACTGCCAGGGGCGCCGGTGCTCAGCGTGGGCGCGCTGTCCTCCCTGGTACCACTGGTGGTCTCGTGGGTGTCTCTGCTCAGGGTTCCCCCATGCTGGTGGTCGGTGGTATGGGTCCCGCAATGCGCGGAGGCGCGTCGGTCCTGGCCGGACTTGTGGCTCCCCTGCTAGGAGGCATGGTAGGAGGGGGGCCACATTTATGACATCACTGGCTGGCGTGTCATCTCGCTCCGCCCCGCACTAGGCGTGGACTGTATTTAGCCTGTCTGGTGCTGGATCCCAGTGCCAGTGTTTGGTTAGGCTTTGTCCAGCTAACACCCGCGTACTTCAGTTCTGCCTTTAGTTTTGACCTTGCTATTCCCTGAATCTGAGCTTGTCTATTCCCTCGGCCTGATCTCCCCGGTTGATTTGACTCTGCTTTTCCCTGGCTCTGAGGTTGTCTGCTCCTTGGTCTGTTCTCTTTTAGTTTTTCTCATACTTTCTCCACTTGTCCCTTCCCTTTCAGGGGGTCACGTCCTTAGTGCAGTGCAGGGACCGTCGCCCAGTTGTCACCCTGGAGTTAAGCCCAGGGGGGCAAGTAGGCAGGGACATGGGAGAGGGCTGGCGTAGGGACTTCCATAACCCCTTGTTTCTAGCCAGTCCAGCAGAAACACTGGCCATACGTATTTATTTGAATAATTAAAACCAATTAAAAACAATACAAAACAGCCGACTTATTTGATTCCATGTGAACTTAAACCCAGATTTTAATCTGGCATGTTCTAAACTAATTCTACATATAGTATAATATGATATAGCATAATTCATATAGCGTAATAATCAATATATATTCATTAATATATATACAATAATATTATTTCATGATGTTAGTTGTGTTCAGATTATTAGTTTAACTCTTTCTTGCCCTCCTACTTATTTCTTTTCTTCATTTCTCTCACTTCTTTCCCGATTTAGATCTTTCTATATTGACAATAAACGGAACATTTTGTATACAAGATATAAAATATTGAATATCCCTAATGAAATTTAATGAGAAAATCTACCTGAGATAACATATGCCATATATTATAAAAAGCAATATACCATATCCATTCATTGATAACTAATGAAATATAAACCTAATTGACGAAATTCTTTTGCACATATCATATCATTGACTAAATAATATAATAGCAAAAAAAAAAAACATAAAAAAAAATAAATAAAAAAGGCACTCTTTATTGATCCACTATTTAATATATGCATAACAGGTCCGACCTGAAATTGAGACCATTGGGATGTCTCGTACCCAATTTCAGCATCCACAATGCTTCTCTCTTTAATAATGTATTGTGATCTACCTTTAATCTTTTGCCTCGCTTAACTATTTCAATGCCAGTGTATCTATATTCTGATGATGAACCTCTATGAAGTGTCTAGCCGCACCTGAACTTTTCTCATTATTTTTGATATATCTCATATGTTCCTGAATGCGTACTCTCAATTTCCTTCCTGTACATCCTATATATTGTAAGTTGCAGCTGCTACATTCAATAATATAGATAACATTAATGCTGTCACAGTTGATGTATTGTCCTATAGAAAAACTAATGGCCCCTGAGTAATCACAAAATTCCTGTTTGTTTAAAGGGGTTCTGTCACTAAAAAAGAAAAATGCTCTACTTATCTATTCCTCCCCCATCAGTCTACTTACCAGATCTTCAGCTCCCCATGTTCTCCTGTCTCCTGCAGTCTGAAGGCTCATTTCAGCTCCAGCTGCCTGATTCTTCTCCTTCCTGTGAGGTTACGTACATTTGGTTGGCAGTCTGCCAATGTATGTTATGTCACAGCTCACAGGCCAGCAGGGGGACTGCCTATCTTCTTCAGAGATTTCTCATGCCAGCTATCTCTGAAATAGATTACAATTCCTTCCTAGGCAGTGAAGCTACAGCACAGGGATGTGACCTTCACTGACCCAGCAGGAAGGAGTTTGTGATAAGCAGCCTTCATAACAAGCTGGGCCCAGCCTGCAGTGAGGTGACCTGGGGCACTGGAGAAGCTCAACCAGGAGAAGATATGATAAGGAGACAGACAGGGAAGGAATACGTGAGTTTAGATAATTTTTTTATGGCAAAACCCCTTTAAAGCTCTTATACACACTACATTTATGTTTCCCACATCTAAAGAAACCTTTCTGTTCCAACCATTGTCAATCCATTTTGGTTTCTGACCTAAATGTGCTACGGTAGGCGATAATATGCTCCCAAGACATCTATTCCTGCGAGCCACACAATGCCACCTTTACTCAGGATGGCATCTATCACACATCTTGTTGAAGTATTGGAAGGTTTTTAAGAATTATTCGTTTGATTGCATAGAAGTCCCTACTGTATTCTGTTGAAAAAACGATTTTATCTTCATATCGAGTGCATTGTTTGAGGGGTCTAGTACTTAGAAGAGAATCACGACTCTTATCATCAACTTTGGATATAGCTCTTTCAAGGGTTCATTTTTTATAACCTCGCTTAGACAGTCTGC